>NC_089588.1:134971582-135239232 GCF_019320115.1 Miscanthus floridulus
TTGTGGGGGCAGTGGGAGATGGCGGTGGGCTAGGGTTTGCGGCGGTGGCGGCTGGTGTCGGAGATGATGGCGCGGCGGCTGAGGAGGCTGAGGATCGATTGGATCGTGATACCAGGTTGTCAAGGGCCTGGTGACCTAGGGTAGCTGGCCCTCGACTACGCAGCTCGTAGTCTCGTGCCGTGTCTTCCAGAACGGAGGTTATGCCCCTCTCAGCTTCTGGGCTTGAGAACACAAGGGGGAGGAAGAGAGAGTTTGGGTAATTGATCTTTTCTTAACCCTTCAACGTTTGGGTTACACAATTATAAGGCCTGCGGCCACAACTGCTGAGCCAATGGCTCCTGAAAACAAGCAACCAAAAATAGGAAACTATAAATCTGGAAACAAAGCTAATCCTGCCGATTTCTAGCCACTGGTGTCGATCTTGACCGGTTCGTCGATCTCCTGCCGCGCCTGTGCAGCGCGCTCCGCGGCCCTGCGCACGTCGCGGGCACGGCGACGCCGCGTGTACGTTTTCCCGCACATGACAACATCACTGTTACCACGGGTGAAGTAGGGGCATTCATGGATTTCAGTATTTTTGAGCTTCTTGAACAAACGGTGAAGCCTAGCATCATCATACTGAAGATTACTGAGAAATCTCAGCCGCAACACCTCTGTCTCCCAACTGTTTTCGTAGTCTCCAAGCGTCTCCAGCTTTCCCCCTCTGATGTAGAGCTTCCTCACGCCAGTCGGCCGAACCCACTGCTCAAAGTCTGCCAGCGGGAAGCAATGGAGGTCGAGCTTCTTCAGGTTTGGAGGAAGGGCGTACATCATTGTCTCCACTGAATGACGAGGTGATGGTTCAGTGACGACGCCGTTCTTCGCAGAGCTCAGCACACCCCAGCTGATTCTCAACGACTCGAGTGATTTGAACTCGCCCAATTTCAAGAACTCGTCCTCCATCGGCACGGCCATTTTGCCGATGACGATGCCGAGCTTCCTGAGCCTCTCCAACTTTGTGAGCTCATTCAGATGGCAGAAATCTCTGCTGTTGGAGTTGGCAATCACAAACCCCTTGAGAATTTCGAGCCGCGTGAGCTGGCCGAGCCCTTTCGGTATGCCGACGAGCAGGTGGCACTCGGACAAGTCAAGATACTCCAGCCGATCGAGCTTTGTGATGCCCTGTCCCAGTTCTTCCAGGTTGTGGCATGCCCGGAGGTCCAGAACCTGGAGCTGGCGCAGCTTGCCAATGGAGTTGGGCAGGGACTCGATTCTTGAGATGCCCCGGAAGCTGACGTACCTGAGGTTCTTGCAGCTCTCCATGTCGCGGAAGCGCTCCACGCCGCTGATCTCGATGTGGCTGTCCATGGGGCTGGCGATCTGCTGGGCGGTGCTGAACTCCCTCCACTGCCCGAGCTGCAGCACGCGCAGCTCCTTCTTGCCGGCGAACCAGCGCTCGTTGAGCTCGACATACTTCTGTCCGATGTTGTATATGGCTCTCACCGCGGCGCTGAACCCAGCTGCCTGCTGTGCCTTGCCGCCGCGCAGGCACGCGCGGTGCGCGAACTCGACGTCGCCGAAGTTGAGCTCAAGGAACCCGTTGCGTCTGGCCACGCTGACCAGGAGGTCACGCATCCACGGCCGCACCGTGCACCTGTGGACCGTGCTGCAGAGAGCGGTGGTGGGGCCTGCTGGGATGATGATGCCCTTGGCAATAAGCTCGTCGAAGCGGCTCTTGCCCTCGTCGGCGGAGGGGACGAAGCCCTCGGCGACCCACCAGTGGAGAAGCATCCGCTTCTTGATGACGGCGCCTTCGGGGAAAGCGGCGAGGCAGAGAACGCAGCCGCGAAGGCGGGCCTCAAAGCCGCCCACAGCGAGCCTTAGGTGGCTCATCTGCGGGCCATGGCGGATCTCGCCCACCCTCTTGGTCATCACCGTAGCCGTGCCTGGGGCAGACACCTGTAACTGTGAGGGGGATGTAGTGGAAGATTCACCCCCTGCCCCACCATCATCGTCGCAGGGGATGTTGTAGGCCTCTCGAATGCCAGCCTTGATGGAGCCGACGCCGGCGTCGACAGCGAGCAGGCCCGCGTGGATTCGCGCTGCGTCGGGTGGCTCGTGCTGGAGCGCATCGTCGAGGTGCTGCTCGACAGGGTCGAAGCTGTAGCGGATGCGCTTCTCGGCGTCGTCTATGCGGCGGAAGACGCGCTCTAGCTGCACCATATCCCGGCGAACCTTCTCCAGCAGTGCCCGGCATCGGGCGCGTAATTTGGCGTCCTCTGCTGCAGAGCTGGCGGGGATCGGAGGCGGCGGTGCTTGGCCGTCGGTGGGATCAGAAGGCGATGCGTTCGAGTCGAGCAAGGCGCTGATGTTGGCGAGGCGAGCAAGGAGCGGGACGAGGATGTCCTCCTCGACGCCGCGGGATGTGGCGTTTCCATGAGCTAGGACGGACATAGCGCGTGGCGGTGTTGGAACAGAGGAGGGATTTTTTATGGATCAGTCTACTCCACTCACAAAAATAGAGAGGTTACCAGTCGACCCTGACTACCAGAGGCAACGATCGATCCCACAACGTACAGATTCGGATGAAAACGGTCGAAAACGGTCGGAAAACTCCTCAACCATTTTCAACTTCTATATTTGAATATGAAAACAAAAGCAAAAGCGGTAAAGCCGAACACGAAAACGAACATGAACTTATGGAATATCTAAAATTTCGAAAACGAACTAATCCGAACGAAATTATGTCGAATACGGTCGGTATACGAAAAATCAATACGAAATATTGACCCGTAGGACAAGTGCATAACAATTAATAAGTGCATGACCAATTGCATAACAATTAACAAGTCCTACAAATTTTATATAAAAAATATCTCTGTTTGACACCATATAAGAAATATATGATTTTTCTAAGACAACAAGCGCTTGTACGCGATTAATATACTGATAAAATTTTATTTAATTTTTTTGAATGTCTTAACAATCTCAAATGCTGAATTTAGAATTCGGGATATTTCGAATTAAAAGTAGAAAAGTAGGAAACGGTCGGAAAACTTCTAAACCGTTTCCGTTCCGATTTTGAATTTGGTGTTTCGTATTTCAAACTGAATTCAAATTTATCCGAAAATTCGATCGGGTTAAATATAGAAAATAATGCGGTTCAGTACAATATATTCCCGTACCGTTTTCATCCCTACCTACGGACATGAGGTGCACCAGCCCAGTACTCCACTCTCCAGTAGGCGGTCACAACTCACACGGACCGGCAGACATGAGCAATAAGTTCAATGATGAGTTTGTCTTATTCTGGTACACCCCCTATTTTAAAATATAAGATGTTTTCACTTTTTAAAGAACCCAGGTTTGTTAGTGAAGCAGTTTTTTTACTTTAGCTCTACAAACAACTTTATTGGTAAGCTGAAGCTGTTTCGCCTTTTGGCAACAACTTCTCATAATAGACAAAAAGAAAAAAAATGACCATAATACCCTATTGACACTGATTAGGTCATCACACCAGTGAGGAGCTAGATTGCTTGGTATAGACGGGCCAAATATTAGCCTAGCCGACCCTCAAGTTGGTCGATGCCTACATAAGACGAACACTTTACCTAGTGCCTCCGGCGATGAACGTGATACGCAAGATACGTTGTAGGAGGAGCCTCGTCGGGAGCGCGATATGCAAGACACGCCGACGAGGTCTCTGGAAACCCGAAACCCTGCGCATCCGGGAGGGGCCCTGTCGGGGCATATGCGGTGGCTATTGGCTGCCCTAGCGAGCCTGACTGCTCTAGAGATTCGTCATTGTTGATCCACCAGCCATGCAGCAGCAACGAAGGACAAGGAGAAGTAGTAGATGAGAAAAGGAGGACAAAAGTTGTAGTAGATTTGTTTTTGTCAATTGTGTAGTTGGATTACCTCAATCAACGTGATCCTCTAATATATATAGAGGGGTGTTCTTATCCAGTAGAAAACATCTCCTAAACTAAATCTACAAGTTTCCATTGAGTTAGATTCAACTCGAGCTCGGACCAGGAAAACCACCCTAATCGGATCCTAAAACTAGCATGGTCGGGTTTTTTTTTTTGGGGGGGGGGGGCAGCCAGGTGCCCTGGTGAGAAAATCTGGTCTGGCTGGATTCTGAAACCGTCCTGGCTGATTTTACTGACAAAACTGGCCTAGCCGGTTCTTAAATCCGGCCATGCCTGTTTTGTTACATTATCGTTGCCCCAAAAGTGTATTTTTCTTCGTCCGGACACCAAACAAGACGATCCATATATGTTTTTTGATTGTCTCGATGATAGGAACATGATGGTGGAGTCAGTTATGCATTTCGGTGAATATTTGCGGTCAACATACCCTTTGCCTTTTCTTTTCCTTCTCAATTTTTTGCTCGTCTTCTTCCCATGGTCTCTCTTTCTTTCGAATGCTTTCTTCCTCTTTCTTCCTAACGTCCGTTGTGGGGATTTCACTTAGCCTCCAAACCTTCACTTGTGATCGGCTAGGTGGAGGCCAAGGGTGTCCAACAGGAGAAGTGAGGAAGGAGAGGCGAGCGATAGCGAGGGTTATGCGAGTGAATGCCAAGAAATACAGGAGTAAATGACCATTAATTCATCGTTTACATAGCTATGCCTGCCTGGTATTTATAGGGCATACCCGGAGGCATAGCAAAGTTCCAATTTCCCTAGATGCGACCGGTTGAACTCTCGCATACACGCAGGAGCATCATGGACATTTGACACCCCGTTTCCAACCACCCTCTTGACGCCGTTAAGGCCTTAGCATGGGGGTCCACCCTCCGCTGTCTTCCTGTGATGGCCCCGAGTTTCCTCCTTCGCTGACCAATCTTGCGAATCGTCTTGGCCCCTTCAAAACAGAAGGTTGAGGTGCCCTGCTTTGGGAGTAGAGATGGCAATGAGTATATACCCGTCGGGTAGTGCTAACCCATACCCGTACCCACGAGATAAAATTTTACCCGCTAAAATACCTATACCCCTACAAACCAAAAGATCATGAATATATTATATTATTAGAATCATTTATCGTCAATTATTTGTGAATAGAAATCAACAATTATAACATAGCAACAAAAGAACCTTGATTAATAGTCTAATAGTCACAGATATCAGATATATGATTATTTCATAGTAATTAATGAATGCATATGTGTTGCTAAGGCGAGTATAAATTACCCATGGGTACACGGATGTGAGTTGTATGTTCTCGTATCCGTACCCGCATACCCGATGAGTAGATATATGTACCCATTAGTATACCAGCGGGTGAAGAATTCTTCTCGTACCCGTCTTTTTATCGGGTAAAACCCGTTGGGTAGTCAGGTTTCGGATACCATTGCCATCTCTACATGGGAGGGCTAGCAGGGTTGAGCAAGGTGTTTTGGTTGCTCCGCTTGTGGGGCGGGGCTGGTGGCCGAGGTTTCGACCGGGTTCTGGCTGGGCCGTGAGGAACCGATAGAGTATATAAATAGAAATAGACACCAAAACTCAAGCTCTGGCTGATTAGAGTAATATTAATGATATTGGACCAAAAATTTTATGAGATCAAGCGAATATAGTCCAGTAAAAACCACACAAATCAAATTTAAATTTAATGTTTTTAGACAACACAATTTAATTTTTGCGGTAGGAGCATTTTGGTTATTTGAATAATGGCCCACGAATTGACATCGTTTAATAATATGCCTATCAGAAAATGAAAAAAAAATCGGTGAAGGAGTCAAGTAAACTTTTTCTTACTATAAAAAATATCTATGCTCGTTTTTTTCCTGTGAATTGAACGGCCACCAACCAACCAAACCATGTGGATTGCTAGGCCCACGAATTGACATCGTTTAATAATATGCCTATCAGAAAATGAAAAAAAATCGGTGAAGGAGTCAAGTAAACTTTTTCTTACTATAAAAGGTATCTATGCTCGTTTTTTCCTGTGAATTGAACGGCCACCAACCAACCAAACCAGGTGGACTGCTAGGATCCACGAATTGACATCGTTTAATAATATGCCTATCAGAAAATGAAAAAAAAATCGGTGAAGGAGTCAAGTAAACTTTTTCTTACTATAAAAAATATCTATGCTCGTTTTTTTCCTGTGAATTGAACGGCCACCAACCAACCAAACCATGTGGATTGCTAGGCCCACGAATTGACATCGTATGCCTATCAGAAAATGGAAAAAATCGGTGAAGGAGTCAAGTAAACTTTTTCTTACTATAAAAGGTATCTATGCTCGTTTTTTTCCTGTGAATTGAACGGCCACCAACCAACCAAACCAGGTGGACTGCTAGGATCCAAGACATGGAACGGAAGTTCCTCGTTTCTTTTTAATTAAAATGTCTAGTACCTCCGATCCAAAATAAATATCGTTTCCATTTTCTAAAAATTTAACGCTTTTATCTTTGACTAAATATATAGAACAAAAAAATATTAATATTTATAGTATATAATTAGTATCACTAGATAGATCGTTGAATCTATTTTCATAATAATTTTATTTAAAGATATAAATGTTACGACTATTTTTTATAAATCAAGGTAAATTTAAGATAGTTTGATCGGCACGAATATCGTAGCGACACATATTTTAGGACGCAGAGAGCAGACTTGGTCAAGCCTGTCATCGTTAACAGTAATCATACTATTTTTTAGACAACATCCTAATACACTGTATACTTTTTGGACCACAGCCTAATAAACTAGTATTATATTAAAAATAAAGATCTTTAATTTGAAAGACGATCCGTCCAGTCTCCGGTCACATGGTCTTCTACAGTACTATCCGTGGCCATGGGCACCCTCTGCAGCTCTGCCAGATGCGCAGCTCTATAAATGTCCAAATGCACGACGCTGTCCGAACGAGCACGCCCCACAACTCAGGGCCTGTTTACTTCGTAAAAATTTTCGTCCAAAGTATCGCATCGAATCTTGCGACATATGCATAGAGTATTAAATGTAGACGAAAAAAAAACTAATTACACAGTTGGGTGAGAAATCGTGAGATGAAACTTTCGAACCTAATTAATCCATAATTAGACACTAATTACCAAATACAAACGAATGTGCTACAGTAGTCAAACAGTAGCCAAACCCAAAAAAAATTAGAAACTAAACGCGCGGGCAGCACGGTTCATGAGAGCTGTCTAGCAAGACTAGGGTGTTTGGATTCGTGACTAAATTTTAGGATGTTCCGATGCTAATTAAAATAACTAAATATGAGCTAATCATAAAATTAATTACAGAAGCCATGACTAATTCGCGAGACGAATCTATTAAGCCTAATCAATTTGTCATCAGTATATGTTTACTGTAGCACCACATTGTCAAATCGTGGACTAATTAGACTTAATAGATTTGTATCGTAAATTAGTCTCAATCTGTGCAATTAGTTTTATAATTAGCCTATGTTTAATACTCTAAATTAGTGTGAAATATCCGATGTGACAGAGACTAAAGTTTAGGAGGAGGAAACCAAACACCCCGTAATACTCCCTCCGTCTCAATTTATAAGGCGCAACCACCTCTGGTTCAAAAATTAAGGAACGCATTTAATTCTATTTCTCAACACTAGTACCGAGCTGACTGAAAAAGTGCATTGAACCAGACTTATTCGATACTGTCGACTTCCAGTCGCTGGGTGTCGTCTACCTCTCCTTCGTTGTACTGCTCAACCCTTGGGGAGCTCCATATTAAATCTGCTGGCAAGATGGCCTCGGAGCCATATAAAGAGAAGAAGGGTGAATACCCTGTAGCTCTACTCTGCTGAGTGCGTAAACCCCAAACCACCTTGGGTAACTCCTGCAACCACTTCCTTCCATAGTCTTTGAGCTCATCATACAGTCGGGGCTTGAGTCTGGCTAGCAATAGACCATTGGCCATCTCAACCTGGCCGTTAGCCTAAGGGTGAGCGACGGAAGCATAGTCGATGTTGATGCCGCAATCTTGTGCCCAAATTTGAAATTCGACAGCTTTGAAGGGTGAGCCGAGGTCTATGATGATCCGATTGGGCATACCAAAGCGATGCATTATCTCCTGCATGAACTCGACTGCCTTTGTGGCGTTGAACTTGACGAGTGGTTTTTACTCGATCCACTTGGTGAACTTGTCGATAGCGACGTAGATGTACTCGAAACCACCCGGGGCCCGTTTGAGGGTTCTGACCATATCGAGCCCCAACAAGAAAAGGACCATGACGGGGGATGCAGATCAAATTGTGCACTGGGACGTGGGCTTGTTTTGCAAAAAAAAACTGGCATCCCTTGCAATGCTTGACTAATTCTTCTGCATCTTTGAGTGTTATGGGCCAATAGTACCCGGATCGGAAGGCTTTGCCAACTAAGGTCCTTGAGGCAGCATGATTGCCATATCACCCGGCGTGGATCTCCTCGAGTATCTCCTTGCCTTCTTCTGCTATTATGAATTTGAGAAGGACACCAGAGGACACGCCACGTCGATAAAGCTTGTCACCGACTAAGACATAGTTTCGGCTTCTACGTGTGACTTGCTCGACTTCTACTTTATCAGCTGGCAATTTATGATCCCGTATGTAGTCAATGAACACTTGAGTCCAGGACGGTGTAACGGTTAAGACCTGTACGTCGCGCATTGGTGTGTCAACTGAAGGGGTGGCCTCCTGCTTAATCGAGGAAGCTGCTAGTTCTTGAACAAATACTCCAGCTGGAACTAGTGCCCTGTCTGATCTGACTTTGGCTAGAACATCTGCTGCAACATTTAGATATCGCACCACGTGGTGGATTTCAAGTCCTTGAAAGTGCTTCTCAAGCTTGCGGACTTCAGCGCAGTAGGCATCCATGGTCTCCTTTGCGCAGTCCCAATCCTTGTTGAATTGATTGACCACCACGAAGGAGTCACCGTAGATGAGCAGGCATTTGATTCCGAGTGAAACCGTGAGTTGGAGGCCATGAAGGAGTGCCTCATACTCGACTTCGTTGTTAGTGGCTGGCCAGAGAATTTGCAAGACATACTTGAGCTGTGTGGATTTTGGCCATGAAGGAGAGCCTCATACTTGAGCAAGACGTACTTCGTTGTTAGTCGGAGAGATAAATAAACTCCAGCACCTACGCCACCAAGCTTTAAAGAACCATCGAAATACATCTTCCAGTGATCCAATATAGCTTCACCGGGTGGCTGCTAGATTTCTGTCCACTCGGCTATGAAGTCGGCTAATACTTGAGACTTGATAGCTTTGCGTGGGATGAATTCGATCTGGTGTGAGCCGAGTTCGACTGCCCACTTGGATATGCGTCCCGTAGCATTTTGATTGCATAGGATGTCACCGAGTGGGAAGTCAGTGACCACGGTGATCTTGTGTTCATCAAAATAGTGGCGGAGCTTGCGTGATGTAATCAGGAGGGCATAGAGTAGCTTCTGTACATGTGGGTAACGGACCTTGGAGTCTGACAGCACTTCGCTGATGTAATAGACAGGTCATTGTACCATGTACGTATGGCCTTCCTCTGCCCGTTCCACCATGATTGATGTACTAACCACGCTTGTAGTCGCTGCAATGTATAGTAATAAGGGTTCCTTTCGCTCGGGAGGAGTGATAACTAGAGCAGTGGTGAGGTATGCCTTAAGCTTCTCAAAGGCCTCGTTTGCATCCGTAGTCCACTCGAACTTACCTGACTTCTTCAAAAGCTTGAAAAGGGCAATTCTTTCTCGCTGAGTCGGAAAATAAATCAATTGAGGGTGGTCATGCACCCTGTAAGCTTCTGAACATCCTTGACGTAGTGGGGGGACCCATCCGAGTAATTGCTTGAATTTGTTTCATGCTGGACTCGATGCCCCGATGACTGATAAGGAAACCAAGGAGCTGGCCTGAGGGAACACCGAAGACGCACTTAGTCGAATTAAGCTTCCACTTATATGCCCTGAGATTGGTGAAAGTTTCAGTTAAGTCGTCAATCAGCGTTGAAGGATCCTTAGTTTTAACAACCACAACATCAATGTAGGCTTCTACATTTCGACTGATATGTTCACTTAGGCATGCTTGGATGGCACATTGATACGTGGATCCCGCGTTCTTCAACCCAAAGGACATAGTCATGTAGAAGTAGGCGCTAAATAGAGTGATGAAAGAGGTCTTGCTTTGGTCTTCTTTCCTCAAGGCAATCTGATGGTAGCCCGAGTAACAATCAAGGAAAGATAAAAGAGCTGACCCAACTATGGAATTTACGATCTGATCAATATGAGGCAAGCCAAAGGGATCCTTTGGGCAATGCTTATTGAGATTGGTGTAGTCAACGCACATGCGCCACTCGGTCGAGTTCTTCTTTTGTACCAACACCGGGTTAGCCAGCCAGTCAGGATGAAGGATTTCCCTAATGAACCCGGTGGCTAACAGCTTCGTGATTTCCTTCTTGATTCCTTCTTTCTTGTCTGGCGAGAAACGCCGTAATCTCTGTTTCACCGGCTTAGAGTCGGGATTAAACTCCAATTTGTGCTCAACCAACTCTCTTGGGACACCTGGCATATCAGTCGGCTTCCAAACGAAAATATATTTGTTGTCCCTGAGAAAGTTGGTGAGCGCGAGTTCCTATTTCGTGGATAGGTGGGCACTGATGACCGCTGTCTTGGTGGCATCTCCGCTTCCTAGGTCAATCTTTTTGACATCCGAGTCTATAGGCGGTGTAATGATACCCGCCTTCTAGTCGGTATCTCCATGTCTTTAGGCTTGGTATGGTGCGCAAGCTTGGCAATCTCTTGTACTTTGAGTGTGAGTTGAGCCTTGGCTGCGATCTGGATGGCTTCTGTGTCGTAGTCGAATGAGTGCTTTAGGTTGCCTCGGAAAGAGAGTACCCCATTCGGACCCAGCATCTTGAGCAAGAGGTATGGATAATGGGGGACTGCCATGAACTTAGCCAGCACGGGACGCCCGAAGATGGCATGATATGATGAATCAAAGTCGGCCACCTCAAACTTGATGAACTCTGTTCGGTAGTTGTCTGGGGCGCCAAACGTAACTGGGAGCATGATCGGTCCAAGTGGCGTAGCAGCTTTGCCGGGTATAATCCCATAAAAAGGGACGTCTATAGTCGTAAGTTGACTCACAAAATCTAGGCCTATTTTCTTCAATGTGTCGGCAAAGATGAGGTTTAATCCTGCACCGCCATCGATTAGAACCTTGGTGACAGTCATGCCTGCTATGGTTGGACCTAGGACAAGTGGATAGTGACCGACATTGGATATGCTGGTCCACTGGTCCTTCCTAGAAAACTAAATTGGGTACTTGGACCAGTTGAGGTATTTGGGTGTGGCAGGCTCTGCCGCCATGATATCCCATAGGGCTAGTTTCTCTTGCCGCTTGGATGATGAAGTCAGAACTCCTGCAAAAATAACGGCGACAACGCCCTTGGGATGCTGATAACCCTGGTCATCTTGATCTTCCTCGTCTTTCTTGTTATTGTCTTTGTCTTTGCCCTTGTCGTCCTTGCTATTGAAACCCAAATCCTTGAGTTGCCTGCACTCGACAGCTGTGTGTCTGGAGTTTTTATGGAAAGGGCAGGGTAATCCGCATAAGTCTTCAAACTGCCTTGGTTTACTAGACTTTTTGGACTTGTCCATGGTGGCAAGGGTGTTATCGGGTCCTCGCTTCCTACTAGGTTGCCCACCCTAGTTGCCCTTGGAGTTGTAGCCCTGATTGTCCCAATTGTCTTGACGATTGCGGTCGGGGAACCTCTCATGCGTCCGCTCCTCGGAAGCAATCATCTTCTAAATAGTATGGTGGAACTCATCCGCTATCTTCGGGTTGTCGTTGCAGAAAGCTTGGAACTGTCATCGCTCCTTGATCCTGTTGGAAAAGTGTTCGATCACCTCTCTTTCAGTGATATCGAAAACTTGGGCTCGTATCTTTGCAAAACGTCGATAATATTCCCTGAGATTCTCGTTGGGGAGCTGCTTGCAGCTTCTGAGCTCAATCTGAGTACTTGGTTGGGTGAGTACACCACAAAAGTTCTCAGAGAACTTCCTCTGAAGATCGTCCCAAGTGTCAATTGAGTTGGGGCGAAACTTATCGAACCAAGCGAGTGGCACGGGCTCAAGCGCCATTGGGAAGTAGAGAGTTTTGATATCATTGTTACCACTAGCGAGTTCTATTGATTGAGAGTAAATGCGAAGCCACTGGTTCACCTCTATTTTCCTGTTGTACTTGGTGTGATTGGATGGCTTGAATTTATAAGGCAGTTGGATTGAAGTAAGACGCCTTGAAAAACAAGGGAATGTGTCTCATATGCCGGCTTCCCTGTACTCAGATTCTACGCCGCCCTCTCAGTTGCTGAGGTGATATCACAGATCATTCAGAGGCAGGTTGGCCAGTTGCCTGTCTCTATTGCCTCTGTTCTAGCTGCCCTGTCCCCCAAGCCTATCTTGGGTGGGAATTCCTTGCTCTAGTCTCCTAGCCCCCCTGAGAGGGGTTGTTGATGGAGGCCAGGTTTCTGCCTTGTAACTGTATAGCAGTGGACTCTAATATAACTCTGAGACATTGCTGTTCTAGAGTTGGATTCCGGATATCAACCAGTTCTGTTGCCAGGGCGTAAACGTTGGCGTAAGGTGTCGCGAAAACCTTGTGGTCAGCGATCTCCATGAAGTTAGCGTTGAGGTTTCGTGAGGCTGATGCCCTTCTCTGGTCACGATCCTGACGTTGTTGATTCCTTATCTCATCTTCATGACGTTGTTCGGCTTCGGCCTCCTCAGCCAAACGTAGCCATTCGACTTCACGGCATCTTGCCTCATACTGCTCCTACTCCTCCTTGCGGTGCTATGCGCGGTTTCGACTAGCCTACCATTATTTGTTCTTCTTTTCTCTCGTAGCCTTTTGTTCGTCTGTTCCCTTGGCTGCTGTGGGGGTATCAGCTGAGCTGCTGGACAAGCTTTCATCGCCAGATTGAACATCGGGTGGCTGTGGCATGGGAATATGTGGTGGCTGGCGTACCATGAGAACTTCCTGATTATGGCATAAGGTGTTGTTGGTCCTAGATTCTGCCATAGCCACGCTGTCTAGGACGTCTGTAGAACTCGTGTCCTCTGTTGGGAGAGTGCTGCCTTCTTGATATGGCAACAACTCCACCATGCCGACAAGGCGAGAGAAGTCTGGAGAGATGTTGAGTGGCTTAGCGCCAGGCTAGTGTACGATATAGCCTTCGGTAGTGATAGACAATACTATACCTTGTTGTGCTCCTGTTAAAGGAATCTCTTGTGTTGACCAAGATGTTGAATTGACTCCGGATAAATGGAATCTGAGTTCTTGAGTCCGAGTGGGAAATGACTTGGGTCTTCGGTGCTGGAACCTAATTTGGAGTTTGAGTCGGACAAGTCAGTCGTGTCCGAGTGGGAGTCATGATCCTTTAGGGTCTTCTGAGTTCGAGTTAGATCGGAAATGAAAAGAGTGGAAAATTTCTTGATGAGATGATCCATCATGGTTGTCAAAACCGTTGGAGAAGCCTGAGGTGCCAGGATCTCCATGAGGTGACCTTAGAGTTTGCCACGGTCGTCGGCCGTGCAGATCCAGGAGCTGAAGACGAAGGTGGAACCCGCTGGGAAAATCATGTTGTTGGGGTCCGTCGAGCTCTCGATCTTGAAGTCACCGAAAGCCCCTACATGGCGCACTAGCTATCGGTGTTTGATGACCGGCAACTCATCACAGGGTTACCTGGGACGATGGTTGGTGGGCTTTGATGTACGATGAACTCGGCGATAAACGCAAGAGACGATGATTTATACTGGTTCAAGCCGCGATGCGCGTAATACCTTACGTCCAGTGCAGCGTGTGGCCTTTTACGTTAGATTGGTTTGTATGATTGTCTGTACAAGGGGGTGCGCCCTGCCTCTCTTTATATAGGGCAGAGGGCAGAGACACATATCTAGTCCAAGTCGGTTATAATGGAAGAGTCCTAGTTATATTACAGAAGCTAAATTTCCAAGTAATCCAACTAGGTCAATCCTTGATAGCTTGAAGTCCACGCCACCTTGCCTCGCGTCCTCAAGCAGACCGTGGGCCAGTCCAGGGCCTAGTCGGGTAATTGCCCCCGTAGGGAACCCCTAGGACCCTGGTCCGTCACATGGGCTATGCAAAAGTAAAAAAAATGGACACATGAAGGTCCATAATATTGAAAAAATATATGGCCACATGAAGGCTCATAATTGAAAAAAAGAGAGAGAGATAGCCATGTCTCAATTTAATAAATTAGAGAGAGAGATCATATCTACAAACGGAGTACAACCATACCATGTTCCACACACATGCACATCTTGATCTAAGAGTATGATATTTTTCTCCTTGGATCCTTATTTTGACTTTACAATATATGCAATGCAAGTATGTTTTCATATTTATCCCTACCTGAGCTCCACATAAACCTTTGTAAAAGTAGGATGACACAAAAGAAGGCAAAACAATGTTATGCCTTGGTAAGGAATCATACACCATTGAGCGACTTGAGAGTACCATTTGAGGAGTATAAGTGTACTATGCTTTTCTTGTGAAAATGTTGAAAACTCCAAGTTACTAAGACGAGAATTTGGGAAGATGACTTTGCTTCGAGAACTGTTCCACTTTTCAACCGGTCAATGATATATGTTAGCCAATACCACATATCCCACCTGTGTAAGGAATGTGTTGGAATAGCCTTTATGTTAGCTATATATCTTAAGGTGTTATGTTCATGTTTGCTTTTATCTTCAACCTTTACTAGAGGACGAACAAAGGCTAAGTGTGGGGGAGCTTGTTGACGGTCACTAACGTCAACTATAAACCATCAATTTGACTTACATATATTCTTAAAATCAGTTACCAACATAGGTATAGTGATTTAAACTAAGTATTTTCACGAGTTTTGGTGATTTTGTGAATGCAGGAGGATTTAACCAGAAAATGGACCAAGTGGGCCACATATTCACAAGTAAATCAGGTCCATTCGACATGAAACCGACTTCATTGGGCCTTAATCCACCATCCATGACAAATGAGATGAATCCACACTGGATGGGGCCCAGGGGGGTTGGCCAACCCCCCAGGTCCCACCTGTCGGCACCAGCTTTCTTCCACTATCTTTGAGGATCATTCTCCACCATTTATCAAGGTCGATTTGATTAGAGAGTCAAGATTTCGCATTGCCATGGATCCATGGGCCCACAGGGTGCCGGGTGCCCCCTATAAATGGACCCCTAGACCCCCTCCAGGAAGGGGGATCGCATTCAAGAGAAGATTAGTCTCTAGTAGGAGCTACTCTTATGATACTTAGAAAATAGAGAGATAGAGAGTGACGGAAAATTTAGAGGAGTACTAGTGAAAGGTCCTTGTTTGGTTTTGGTAATTGAGTGACAACCTAGTTGGACTAATATATGTTTAAGTGAAATACACAGGTGATTAGTCCACAGGTAATTATGTGATAAAGGAGCTCATTGCATATGAGACATGACATGGAGTCATGTGACTAGGTGGAGAAGATCAAGATGAGGCTTGGCTTGATGGACCGGTTGCAAGTGTGAAGGGCAAGTTAGAGGCTTTGAAGCACTGGACCGCGTGGCGGGATGCTTGAGCAAAGACTTGGCGCCGATGGACCGATGCAACGATGAAGAGCAGTGAGGTCAAGATCGATGAACCAATATGTCGCATGATGATATGAAGTGGATCATATCATTTGTGATAGTGTTGCATCAACATTTGGAGAAGATGGAATGGAATGCGCAAGGCAAAGGTATAACCTAGGGCATTTCATTTCACCGGTCATAGATGTGTAGAGAAGTTTATGACCGGATTTAGGATAGATGGACGTACTATCAAGAGGGGCAAACTTGTTTGCATATCGGTCATCTAGTGCCACTTGAGCGATCTAACATTGCAATATGCTAGGATTGAGTGGCGTGGTGAGAACAAGTGAAAACCCTTTGAAAAATGTTTGTGAAAATGCTAACTCACTCACACATATGGTGGTACACTTGTGGAGTTGGCACATTTGCAAAGGGGTTGAAGAAATGGTGAAGAGGTGCTCACTGTGGAGCACCAGACGCAGTGACCGGACGCTGGCCCCGTGGGACCGGACGTGTCCGGTGGCAAACCATAGGAGAAGGGCTTCACTGCCGTTGCGACTGGATGCTAGCCTTGGGTGCTACCGGACGTGACTCTGCTCAGCTAGGTGAGCAGCTCAGAGGTGACCGGACGCTAGGCGAGTCCGGTCAAGGTGACCGAACGCGTCCGGCCAATGAAAATCATCTCTGGAACCTCTCTGAGTTGGACCAGACGTTGAGGCGTTGCGAGTCCAGTCAAGTGGCCGGACGCATCTAGTGTGAGTACTGCGCGCGCGCGCAAAGATGCCATTGCACGTCAATGGTAACTTTCAAACGGTCGGGACACGTGTCAACGGGCGATACACCGGACGCTGGTGACCGGACACATCTGGTGCACCTGCAGCGCGTCCGGTGCAACATTAACCGTGCGCGAGCTGAGGTAGCCATTGGAGATGAATGGCTATGGTTGAACATGAGAGACACATGGCAGCATCTGGTGGACCGGACGCTGCACGATCGGACACGGCGCTTTCGGTGAGCGCGTCCGGTTGTTGCGCAGAAAGCCCAGTGAAGGGGCATAACGGCTCTATTCTTTTGTGGGCTATAAATCTAAGCATAAGCCAGCCTTGGGCTGGTTGCTGAGCACCCTTGAGCCTTGGTGGCTTGTGTAGGTGTGCTTGGGAGCCCTCTAACTCACCTGTGCTTGCAAGAGTGCGAATCGATTGCAAGTGAGTGCGATTCTAGTGCGTTGCTTTGTGAGATAGCATCGAGTGGCACTAGGTGTTCATGTTGCAAGCCGGTGGTGCTTGTTACTCTTGGAGGTTGCCACCTCCTAGACGGCTTGGTGGCTTGTGGCTCCGTCGAAGCACGCAAGAAGATTGTGCGTGGCTCCGTAAAAGGCTTGTGAGGGGCATTGTGCTCGCCCTGCGGGGATTGCAAAGAGCAACTCTAGTAGAACGTGTCATTGAGCTACCTTCACTTGTGGTGCCCTATTGTGGGCTAGGTTCTTGCAGCGCCCAGTGTGGGCTAGGTTTGTGGGAACACCTATTAGCCGTCGAACCCCAAAGTGAACGGTCGACACAATGGGGACTAGCTTGGTGGCAACCAAGTGAACCTCAGGAGAAAAATCACCGTGTCAACCTTGTCATCATCTTCTCGATGGTTAGCTCTTTACATACACCAGCTCTTTACTTAGTTCATATACTTTATGCTTGTGTAGTTGCTCTAGTAACTAGTTTAGTTTTAGTAACTTGCTAGTTATCTTCTTTGCTTGTGTAGCTTAGAAGGAGATCCCTTGCGTAACTAGTTGGCTTGTGTAGCCTTGCTAGTTACATTGCTTAGTTTGTGTAGCTAAGTAATTTGAGCTCTCTAGTTTCGCTTGTGTAGCCTTGCTATTGAGCATTGTTAGTGAGCTTAGGCTTTGTGCGCTTTGCTTTATTAGTTTGTGTAGGAGCTCCCCGGTGTGCTTAAAGTACTAGTTGCTTAGGTTTATGTGACCTTGCAACCTAGACTTGTTTAGGTGAGCTTCTTAGCCTGGCACCTTAGTAGCATAATTAGTTCATTGTTTAGGTGCTTGAAGTAATAGGTAGAGGGGTGTAGTCTTGGCTAGACCGATAAGTTTAATTCCGTATTTGTTTCGGTTAGCCGGTGCGATTAATTTTAGAAAGGACTATTCACCCCCTCTAGTCTGTTATCTCGACCCTACAACTGGCCTATCAGTATTCTCTCTCTGACTTGTTCCTTGGCGGATCTAGGCTCTACTTGATGCCTGCATTCAAGACAACTCTGGTAATTGACTTCTGATTCAAAGTAAGTATTGTTTTCTGGTGTTCATTAGGATCACGACTCGTTTGAGTGCTTTAATCCTTGTAGCTCTTGGATTGAAGTATTAATCGTTAGTGTGAGCGTGGTGCTTAGACTTTCGGTTACTCGTGGATGCACCCTGCATTCCGAAATAGTGGTAGATCGCAGGAGTGACAGTCTCGTTGATCCTCTGTAGTCCACTTCCCGTCTGTAGGACTAGTAGGACGTGTGTTGAGAAGGAGGAAGTATATTTCTGCTACACTCTTCCTTAGTAATGTCCCCAAGTGAACACTAGAATACAAACGCTTTCTTATAAGTTAGAAGTTAAGACCCTTAGAAGTTCTTTCTACACTCTTGTTATCCATAACCTTGTTGCCCTCCCAGGTTAAGTTAGTTCGTAGTTAATCTCACACATTTCCCTGTTGATACGATACTCTTGAATACTCTTGGGTGAAAAGCTACAAT
Source organism: Miscanthus floridulus (assembly GCF_019320115.1). Classification (NCBI taxonomy): domain Eukaryota; kingdom Viridiplantae; phylum Streptophyta; class Magnoliopsida; order Poales; family Poaceae; genus Miscanthus; species Miscanthus floridulus. The sequence goes on from NC_089588.1 coordinate 134,989,867, forward strand.
CGATATCCGTGCGCTTGCGGATTATTCTACGTGCCCTTATAGATACCAACAATTAATGAAATGATACGCAGCTCTCCTGCGTTGTTCGAGAAAAAAGATACCAACAATTCCAAGGTTAGAGAGATGAATTTGGTCATTCATGGCATTGCTTGCAAAATTCCATAGAAACTCATTAGAGAAAATTGGGAGAATCTCATGGAGAGATTGAGCAAGGGTTGGTCTTGAGCTTACCCTTGAGATGGTGGAGAGATCACCAAGCCTCATTCTCCAACATGCATGAAGAGATTGAGAGTTAGGGTTTGAGAGAGAATTTCAAGGGAAATCATCATGAGAGCTCTTGAGCTAACCATGGGTGAACATGGAGAGGGAGGTGCTCTTGGGGTTGATGAATTGCTGATCTTGCTGCACTTGAATCCTTCCCTTCCTCTCCTTCTTGCTCCAATCCACTTCCTCTCTCTAGTTCTTCCCTTGTTCTTCTTCCTTGAGAGAGAGTGGGAGGGTGAGGAATGGAAGAGTGAGTGAGGAATGGAGCTGCATCTGGTGAGACTTAGCTACATTTTGTGCATATGATAGGTGGGTCCCACCAAAGAGGGGAAAACAACCCACTTTCCACTCACTGCTGCTGGTCCAGTGATCTGGCCGATAGTCCGTCAGGACCACTGGAACATTCCGTCAATCCACTGCCTTTGAGAATTGATTTAGAAATTGGGATTTCTTAGCATTGGGGCCAAATCTTAGTGTCCAAGAGATAACTAACCATCTATGGAGAGATTAATAGTATTGATTAGCATCTTCCGGAGAACATTCTTCTAATGTTGATTTCTAATTGACCACGGTCAACTCCAATTTGACTTCAGTTGACTGCAGAGAAATAGAGATATTGGTTTATGAATTTAGAGTCCTTGTCCTAGTGAAGAACATGAGGGATCCATTTGAGAGAGGGATAGGGGGGTCTCCAGGGCTTTGAAGGGCTCAACATGGTGATCAAGGAGACTATTATTAAAGTTTTAATTTAGAACGACTTTGGGTCGTTGCATCCTCCACCTTGCAGCTGTCGGTGACTCTAGCCGCCGCCGCCGCTTTAGGAGAGCCGTGCCGCGCCACCGTCTCTGGTCTTCCGCTGCCTTTGAGGTTCCGGGGACTGGGCGCAACAGCAGCAGCAGCCGCCGCCGCCACCACCCCTTTTCTATGGAGAGAAGAGTGGGATAGAGACGAGTGGGTAAGAAGTGTCTAGGGTTACACAGTTCGGAAGATGAGACTATTTGGGTGATCAGCCGGCCATTATCTGAGGCCGTTGATGTTTTAGCTGTCGTTAAATGAAGACCCATTTTAGCGGCTATCTCTAGTTAAACATAGCTATTATTAGCGCTTATGATTGTTTAGCGCCGAAAGTTAATTCTCCTAGTTGTACTCTTTAAGTTAGGGGGTGTTTGGATCCAGAGCTAAAGTTTAACCCTGTCACATTGGATGTTTGACACTAATTTGGTGTATTAAACATAGATTAATTACAAAACTAATTACACAGATTGAGGCTAATTTGTGATACGATGCTATTAAATCTAATTAGTCCATGATTTGACAATGTTGTGCTACAGTAAACATGTGCTAATGATAGATTAATTAAACTTAATAGATTCGTCTCGCTAATTAGTCTACTCCTGTGCAATTAGTTTTATAATTAGCTCATGTTTAGTCCTCCTAGTTAGCATCAAACATTCGATGTGACACGGACTAAACTTTAGCACCTGGATCCAAACACCCCCTCGGTGTAACTAGGAATTCAGGTGTGGGAAGGAATATTTCGCCTGATTTTTCTAGGTGGAATTGGTATGGCTAAAAACACATGTGTGGTGAAGGAATATTTCATCTGATTTTTCTAGGTGTCATGTAACTAAAAATCCAGATGCCATGTAGGAATATTTCACCCCATTCTTACCAACACTTTTAATTCGAGTGTGGAACTTCCTTCCACGAACTTGAATTTTATATTATTAAATGCTCGTAAAATTCGAGTGTAGGAAGGAAAATTTTCACCTAGCAAAACTAGTTTATTATTTAGGAGACAAGTCCTATTTAATTCGGAAGGAATAATTGCTTCGGTAAACTGATTTTTGCAAGGACCTTTGCCAGTCAACGGCAATGTGTCCATGTCTTCTACCGGTCGCCATGGCCGTAGCCCGTAGGCAGGAAACCTCTGAGCTCTGCGCCTCTGCCTGAAGAGGAAACAGCGGGCTTCTCTTGCCGTCCATGTCCTTTGGCGTGCAGTGCTCTCGATGCAGAGGCAATGAGGCTCATGGAGTCATGTTTCTAATTATTTTACGACTATACAGATAAGCCTCTGGGTTGCTGAGGAATACTAGTCAAGAAACAGAGTGGATCGTCGGAGATGAAGCTGAAGCATGCCTGGGACGTATGGGGGGAGTGGGAGATCCGCGTGCTGGTCCTCTCCAGCCTCGCCCTGCAGGTCTTCCTCCTCTTCGCCGGCGGCCTGCGCAAGCGCGTCGCCGAGTGGTGGCTGCGCATGCCGCTCTGGCTGGCATACCTGCTCGCCGACTACGTCGCCATCTACGCGCTAGGCAACCTATCCCAGAACCAGAAGCTCTGCGACGGGTCCCGGGACGCCGAGATGCACGTGCTCGTCTTCTGGGCCCCGTTCCTCATCCTCCACCTCGGCGGCCAGGACACCATCACCGCGTTCGCCGTCGAGGACAACGAGCTCTGGCTGCGCCACTTGCTCAGCCTCGTCTCGCAGGTCGTCCTCGCCGGGTACGTCTACTGGAAGTCGCGCCCGGGCGTCCGGCTCATGGTGCCGGCGGTCGTCATGTTCGTGGCCGGCGTGACCAAGTACGGCGAGCGGACGCTGGCGCTCAGGGCGGCGAGCATGGGCAGCCTGCGCAGCTCCATGCTGACGCCGCCGGACCCGGGCCCCAACTACGCCAAGTTCGTGGAGGAGTGCCAGTCGAGGAGGGACGCCGGGCTGGTGGCCAAGATCGTCATCGTGCCGGAGAGGCCTCCCGACGACGACACCCGCGTGGAGGTGAAGCGGGTGGCGTACAGCGACCTGGTGTACAGCGCGCACCGGCTCTTCCACACCTTCCGCCGCCTCTTCGTCGACCTCATCCTCAGCTTCCAGGACCGCATCGACAGCCTCGCCTTCTTCCGGAAGCTGGAGATGGAGCAGGCGTTCAAGGTGGTGGAGATCGAGCTGGTGCTCATGTACGAGTCCCTCCACTCCAAGGCCCCCGTGATCCACGGCTGGCTCGGCCGGGGCCTGCGCGTCTTCACCCTGGCCGCGCCCGTCGTGTCGCTCGTGCTCTTCGCGCGCGCCGCCGGCGAGATGCGAGGCTACGGCTACGCGAGCGTCGACGTCGACATCTCCTACGTGCTCCTGGGCGGCGCCGTCTTCCTGGAGACCTACGCCATCCTCCTGATGGTCATCTCCCCCTGGACGTACGCCGACCTGCGGGCCAGCGAGCGGCTCCGGCCGGCGGCGAAGGTGGTGTTCTGGCTCATCGAGTTCTTCCAGCCGGAGACGAGGCCGAGGTGGTCGGACCAGATGTCGCAGTACAACCTCCTCAGCTACTGCCTCAGGGACGAGCGCCGCTGGTACAAGGCGCTCATGGAGTGGCTGGAGTGGAGGTGGAACATCCGCGTGAAGACCATGTGGGACAGCTGGAGGTACACGAAGAAGATCGCCGTGTCGGAGCCGCTGAAGCGCCTCGTCTTCGAGCAGCTCAAGAGCAAGGCCAGCAGCACCATGGACCCCAAGAGCTACCGGAAGCTCGGCGAGCACCGCGGCCAGTGGGCGCTCCAGCGCAAGGGCCTGTACCAGCAGCTGGGCTGGAGCGTCGACTGCGAGTTCGACGAGAGCATCCTCCTCTGGCACATCGCCACCGACCTCTGCTTCTACGCGAGCCAAGACGGTATCGGCAGCGGCGGTGACGCTCTGCCGGCGCTGAGCAGGGAGATATCCAGCTACATGCTGTTCCTCCTGGTGATGCGCCCGTTCATGATGACGGCGAGCATCGGGCAGATCCGGTTCGGGGACACCTGCGCGGAGGCCAAGAGCTTCTTCCGGCGAGCCGACGAGGCCAGCGACGAGGCGGGGTGCGCGGCCAGGCTCCGGGCCGTGGACACGTCCATCGCCGAGCCGCGGGACGTGAAGGGGGACCGGAGCAAGTCGGTGCTGTTCCAGGCGTGCAAGCTCGCGAGGCAGCTGCTGGAGCTGGAGGGCGCCACGGAGGCCAAGCGCTGGCGGCTCGTCGCCAGCGTGTGGGTGGAGATGCTCTGCTACGCCGCGGGCAAGTGTGGCGGGGGCGCCCACGCCCGGCAGCTCAGCCAGGGCGGCGAGCTGCTCACCGTGGTGTGGCTGCTCATGGCGCACTTCGGCGTCGGCGACCAGTACAGGGTGGAGTCTGGCCACGCCAGGGCCAAGCTCGTCGTTGACACGTAATGTAAACCACGGACTGAAGCATACCGTGCCGCAAACGACCGCAGCAATAAACATGGCCTTTACGGCCCGGGGCATGCATGGCATGACAGTGTCTGAAGCGTTGGGAGTTTAGCGACGGGGTCGGGGAAGCGACACGCACAGGCCAGCTGCAGAGAATCGGAGGGCTGTTTGCTTGCCTTCACTGATGCAGCGAAAAGTCTCATCAGAGTACATACATGCAAGTTACGCAATTCAGGGTTCTAATGTTTTGTACTACAAGAAATCAGTAATTTTCCCACACAGTGAGGTTTAATATAAATATATAATTCCAAGGTCTTTGTTTTCTTGTTTTCACTTTTTTGTTTTTTTATTTGAAAAAATAGTTCTTTGTTTTCCAATCATTGAGGTATAATATAATATATAAATATAATTCCATGCTCTTCAATGTATTCTTTTATGCAAAACCAGGCAAATTTCAACACCCAGAAAAGCCGAGTAACCATAATTCTTACAGCAGAAAACTAGCTACAGAAAACATTTTGAGACTTTGACTAAGAGGCATCCCATTATTCTGAAAGTGAAAGCGACGCGAAAACGAAACAAAGCAGACACACATAATTACAGACAGCACACTTACATGACTTCGTAGTCAAAGCACATCGAGTGTCGGGTTTGCAACTGACTCGCTACTCCAACACTACGGTGTTGTTACAAGATCCGTCCATCTTTTTCTTCGATGGATGTCAAGGAGCCTTCTTTCCTAGCCACCTTCACTTTAGTAACCACTAAGAATCAGATCACGGAAACATACCTTCGAGGTACTCCTCGAAGCCTTCGTCATTATTCCCTGAACTCCTTGAAGAAGCTCCACTCCGGTCTGCAGAATTGTTTGCAAGGGTGAGTTTCTGGCTACCAGAATTTATTGCATCCTCAAATCCCAAAGGAAAAAAAAAACACAAGTATACATAGCATGGAATAATCGACAAAGCTCAATGCCATCACAAGTTCTAGTGAGCCTAATGCCAGCCATATGTATGTTCGCTCCAGATATGTGGCACCTTGTTGCTGCCCCGATGGGCCCCAGGCACCACAACCACACCATCTTTTTATCATTTTAATTTTCTGACTTCTTTTTCCCTACCATATTCTATACAGTTCATTTTCAGTGCCAGAAGGGTTCACCCACCGCTCCAAAATTATCAGTCTACCAATCTACCGTATGGCTGGTTAGGCCACAGGGATGTTATAAAAAGCATGTTTGCGGGTTTATCAGCCTGAGTTTTTTAATTTGGGGCCAAACAAGCCCTTAATTAAGCATAATACGCCTGCCCCAAAATGCATCATAGTTCATAACCACACAAAAAGGTTTCGGCAATCATGGATACCTTTTTTCTTTCTTCTATATTTCTCGTCCTCGTCCTCCGAGGTATCGTCATTTTGCTCATGTTTTCTGCAGTTTGAAAAGCGAGATTAAAGAATATAGGGTAAAAAAACATAATGGGGGCGGAGAAGAACTAGAAGTACCTCTTTCTCTTGTCGCTGTCTTTCAATTCAATTTCCTTTTCACCAGAGAGCTCATTTTCCTTCTCTTTCTCCTTTTGCCTCTTATAAACAAGCTTTTCTGCACATCTTTCATAATGTACTACAATCAGGCTAAATAACCAATTGAATGCTTGCTTGAACAAAAAGAAGGCAGGAAAGACAGAGTAGGACTCAGTAGTCCATGGAAAAGCTTAATTAAAGAAATATCATAACAAGAAAGTACAGCAATGATAGTTAAAAACTGTTCCAAACAAATCCTATCACGGAACAACGGACTCACTAACCTTTTGCAAGCTACCAACTTCACCAGTGCTTGTTTCTGTTCCCCTGCTTCAACATAAGAAAAATTGACCTGAACATGAGATAAAGAAAAAAGAAAGGTAAGGGCTACAAATACAGCTAAAACAGTTCTTTGGGAAAAAAATGCATTGTACACATTTTAGTATCAACAAGAAGATATTAGCAAATGGCATACCTCATAACTACCTAGACCATATTTTTCATCACAATGCCTATTACCACAGATAAATTGTCCTGCATAAGAGCATATTCTGGTTATTACTGAAACATTATTTATATTGATCAACAAAAAGCAGATCCTGTTTGCAAGAATATATATTTCTGATCTCTCGGAGAACTTTCTACGTTCTTGTTACAGATAAGTATATAAGCATAATAATATAAGAAAACTACAACGATGGCTTTCAAAAACAAGAATTCAGTTCAGATCTATTTTGGAGTTTGAGGTTGTTAGATGCAAGAAACCCCCACCTGTACTTTGCTAAGTGTAACAAGCAACCCTTTAAGCTCGGTAACATTGATAGTTTGATATAGTTTCTTTAAATAATAAATACCCTTTTAAGTTCTAGACTTCCATTTTAAAGGTCTGTTACTAGCAACAGAATACTCATACGATCCAAGTTCAGACATAGTTTTCCGGTAAACCATTTTACATGGAATTTAACTGACAGGATTACTGAATAATACCCTTGCCAGATATCACCTCCTTTTCTGTTCTCCATCTCAATCCAATCTGCAGCAGAAAATGCCCTTACAACATGCAATTCACATCCAAAACTACAGATCATTTCAGAAACAAAAAATGTAGTTGGACACTCATTCATCATCCTATCACGAGTATGAATGACTGTCATATGCTTACTACTTGTTTTCACTTCTGATAACCAGTGTTTGTGCATGCCTGCCATATCATAAACATTAAAAACGGGTGTGGCAAGCATGCTTATTGCGATATGCACATTGACACAAATCCAAAACCAAGGAGAACAGCTATTACTGCCCATTTATTAATTTATGAAATATGAAATCAAGTTGAAAGAGTATCACAATTGGCATGATATAATTCTTGCAATCTTGCCCGTACATCGAAAACACTCTCTAAAAGTACATAATGGCCCCTCTAAAAGTCATGCTACAAACATTATTTCTGTTCCATTGCATTCAAGAGTGAAGGAAAAACTAAGTGTTTACATCAAGAATAGTAGTACACAGGGTTAAAAGAACACACCTTGCCTTTTTTGTAATGCGTCATGTCAGCAATGCAATACCTGCCTCATGTTAAGGACCCTAAGCACAACAGAGTTAAACCTTACAAAAATTACAAGGAATAATACAACCCATAAAATATAACTCCCATGTAGACAAGCATCAATCAATCCTAGCTGACAGAATGCATAAGTTCATGAGGTGAAAGTACGAATTATGAAGTGCTTAACACAGAAGAATGTGGCAATGCAGAGGTCACCAACAGATACATGTCCTTCATATGATAACATTCACATGACTTATGCCTATTTATATCACCAAACTATTAAATATCTTCGTTTAACAACATTAGCTTCAGCATATATGAACATGTTACTTCACAAACTTATCTGAAAAATATGTCATGTACTGACATGTCCTTCCAGAAAAAACAAAACAATATCAAATATACCAAAAAAAAGGATACTCCTTAAAAAGCTTGTCATAGTAACGTTTGACCAGCCTCTTCTCCCAAGTTGAATCCATGTCATCTTCCTCGGAAAGAATGAACCTTTTACACGATAGAAGTAAAGTGAGGCACTGACGAGTTTCCCAAAACCACAGGGCACATGCATATGTTGTACCATGAACATTTAACAGACATCAGTCTGACCTGTATCCTTCTCTCAGTGTATCTTTATCAGTTTTGATGGGCAAACTACTATCCACATTTTTCTCATGGCCATAAAACTTAACTGTTTAAAGACAAAACACATATCAATGGCAATACACAGATACATCATACAGGAAAGGAAGGATAGGGTTTTAAAAAACTGTAAGGTTGAGTGTCTGATCTCCAACTCTTTCTACACTACAACGAAGGGGTAATTCTTTCACACCACTATTCTTGAAGACTAGGATACATAAAATAAGAGTTTTTGAAACCTAAAATACATTCTCCTAGTTTTGAATTCATGCATCAGAGATTGCTCATACATATATGATATATCCATGTAGAAGTACTCAAGTACTGCACTATTAGAAGTATGCCAACCAAACCAGTTGCTAAAGAAATCAATTAAAATCCAAGCAATCCCACTTAAGATTAGGCTTGGCATGCTTTTCAAAGGTTCATACTTCTCCTAGATGTACATGTAGTCAGGTATCAGTATATCAGCAGACTGGGAATTGGGATAACAGGACATCATATTGATTCCTTTGTGAAGAAAATAATCCAGATTTGAATATGTTTTGTATTCAACTAGGGGGTGGTAAGTTACAGATAGAAGTATATGACCAATGTATGGATGAAGGTAGACCCCAATTCTTTCTACAATAGAGAGGACTGTTCATCATCCATCCTATTTCTTTTGGAAACCAAGAGTAAGCAAATAAAAAGCTTGTTACATGCCACTATCTCAGTTTACTTCTCACAATGAAAGGTCCATTCTGTGATCTATCCATGGGATGGCATTGGGCGAAAAAGTAAGGTAAGGTTGCACCACGTTCGAGACCAGGACACAAAACCAATGTAAACAAAAATACACATTAGAATGTTTTTTTTGTATTAAACTAGCTGACAAATCATATTTAGAAATACATAATCCATGTATGGATGAAGGTAGCCCCCAAATATTTCTAAACTAGAGGGGACTGTTCATCATTCAGTTTATTTTGGAAACCAAGGCTAAGCAAATAATTAACTCATTATGTGCCACTGCCCCCAGTTTCCTTTTCACCATGAAAGAGCAAATTAATCATCTATCCAGACATTTGCCGTGGGACAATGTACCAATATATCAACCCCAAATTTAAAGCTACGCCTAAAGTAGGCACACCAGCACGTTGAATGATTGTGATCAGAAGCCGAAGCCTATAAAGGAATTCAATAAGATTTTTAGTGTGTTGGTTGCTCATCAGATCCTTACATAGTTCAGCATTTGAGGACTGAGGTAATTAGTAATATCAGAAGTGCAAGCAGCTTGTGGCATATACTCTAGAGCATCATGAGTATGTTGTATGTGCTGGTTCCTACAGTAACATAAGAATTGCAAGTTGCAAATGTTCCCTGTTTCTTTTTACATAGAGAACACCATCAGCTTACATGGTATAATTTGGTTAACATAGCTTATTATTCCATTACCATGCTATATTCTACTCTGGAACCATTTATTTCAACAATAGATCAGTGGGGCTGTGGGTTTCGCCGCAACATGTAAAGCCCCCTACATAAGACATGTTAATTAACTTGCAATTAATCTATCTTGTGTATATCTATGTAAAGCTTGGCCCCACAGGGTTTGGACCCTGGATCCGCCACTGCAACAGATAATACCTTAACCTATACAATTTCCAAATGAATCAACGAAAAATTGCTGGGAAAGACAAGGTTGGCATGCTTTTGCCACAAAAGATTGCAGAAAAAAGATCGTACCATAGTCCTTCATGAACTTCTTATGGCGATCATAGGCGTTTAGCCCACGGATGTGCGATTGGTACTGCCTGCATCGATCAAACCCCCATTCAGATTAATGAGACCACAATTCAGCACAAACTCTGCAAGAGTACTGAAGTAAGAGCTTGTGATTCGTCTCGTTCGATTACTGCACTAATAACAACCTACACTAACTAGTAACTACTGCAAAGCAATTAGGAACAAATAAGTAAACTATTAGGGTTCGTGGACCCAGTAATAATTTTACATTTCCCAATGGTGAAGGCCCAAAGAGTACTTGAATAATGTAAAATATTACTCTTCAACAGCTATAACAGCAAGAAACTTATAAAAGGCTAGGGTTTCTATATCCAGTTTGAGCCGCAGGAATCTATCCAAGAAACGAAGGGCACCAAAACAACGGCCACATCGAATCGAAGAAGGTAAAGAGAGGCACGGGAACGACATGGGGATTGGCGGATTGCCGCACGAGAGGCTTACATCTTCCTCTCCTCCCTATCGAAGATGGCAGACTTGAGCCGCCCCAGCGACGCCATCGCACTCGCCCGCCCGCCCGCCCGCGCCGCGTCAGCCTCGCCTCACCCCCTAGGCCGCCGCACCGCTAGGATCCGCGCCGGGGTTTGGGCTTGGGGTCGGCTGGGAAGCGAGCTCCTGGTGCGGCGGCGTCGCTCCGGAGTCGTGGCGTACTTTCCGGGCCTCAGGCCTGAGCGTAGTATGAGTGGTTGCGGAAGGAGGGCGGGGCGAGGTGGGCCGTGGTCCGTGGGCCGGAGCGCCGGAGTCGTGGCGTACTTTCCGGGCCTCAGGCCTGAGCGTAGTATGAGTGGTTGCGGAAGGAGGGCGGGGCGAGGTGGGCCGTGGTCCGTGGGCCGGAGCGCTCGTGTTACCATCCTGCCGCGTGCGATGTGGCCCATCTTGGCCCACTCGATGTTTGAGGTAGAGTAGGTTGGACCCCGGCTGCAGCTGCTACTCCGGGTGGGCGTTCGGTTCTCGGTTCGGTTTTGGTTCGGTTCTCTCGGTTATTGATAGAATTCGGTTCCTAGAAAACGGGAACCGATCGGTTCCAAAAAAATTTAGGAACCGAGCATTTCGGTTCTCGGTTATTTCGGTTCGGTTCCGGTTCTAACCGAACTAACCGAATTTTTTCAGAAGACCTCAAGACAATAATAAATATACTTGTTCTAAGGTAAATTTATGCAACACTATATTCATTTTTAATAATAATAATATATAAGAAAACAATAGCAATATAGTAACACAAATATATAGCAGTTCAAATATAAAACACTACACATAAACCAAACATAATCCTACAAAATACAAGTAAGTGAGTATAATTCATGTAATTCGGTTCTTTCGGTTAATTCGGTTAATCGAGAGTAGGAACTGAATTTTCTTCGGTTATTTCGGTTCCTCAATATCAGGAACCGAATTTTTCGGTTCCGGTTCTTTCTGTTTCGGTTCCGGTTCTTTTGGTTCGGTTTTTGGTTCTCGATTAAATTTGCCCAGGGCTAGCTGCTACATTGCCTGGTTGAGATTTGAGAGAGTTTGCAGCTGCCTCTGCTGTAGCTGCAACGAACGGACCCTCTGTTTGGAGAGCGTTTGATAGAGCTGGAGTCCATGCTTGTGCTCGGGGGAAAAGAAATACTCCTACGCCTAAAGTGGTCGGTAACTGAAAGCATCTAGGCCCCTAGTTTGATTTCGGTGATTAATAACGACACAAGATTACTATGATTAATGTGTGTTTTGCAAAGACAACTTGAGTTAGGTCATGGTAACGATGATTGATTGGACAATTATGGTTTTCATGCCCCTATCGATGGAAATCGTTTTGGTTTTCAAAGGATAGACGACAAGGTTAAGGACGGACTAGTTTTAAGTGTCGTTTGACGTTAGAGACACACTTAGAGTAGTTTAAGATTTTGTTTTTCCTTTGGCCGTGCTATTAAGGGGGTATGAACTAGTAGCTTGACCTAGGTGAGTCTAATGATTTAGGTGTGGTGCACACTTGTCAAACTTAGCACTAGATAGCTCAAGGACAGCCCATAGATCAGTTGAAGTCGATGCCGATAACAAAGTTGGTAGAATTTGAGGTGAATGGAGACTTGGATGATGATCAGACGCTGGACCAGATGCACATGTGCCGTGGCCGGTCAGCGTTAGCTCGCGCAGCTAGGGCTTGCTCATCGATCGGACGCTGGCTCCCAGTCAGGATCGGACGCGCAGGTGTGCGCAACTGTAGAGCGAGCAGCACTCACCAAGGACTAGACGCTGTGACCTAACGCACTAGAGGCTGTGTCCGGTCAACAACAGTAAGCATCCAGAGAAGGAAATTGCTGACCGGACGTGTCAAATGGGTGGCGATCGAACGCTGGTCAGAGTCCGGTCTCTTATGATTGTGCTAGCGCCATGTAGCAGTTGGTTACTGATCGGATGCGTCCGATCACTTTGACATAAGCGTTCGGTCACTCCAAAATGTGCTGAGTTAGACCACAACGGGTATGTTTTGAAGTGGGTAGTATAAATACTTCTCCCACTCGTCCAACTTAGAACTCTTGCCATTTGTTCAGCTGAGCAACACCTTTAGAGTGCAAGGGAGAGCAAGAGCCTAGTGGGATGATTGAGATTTGATAATCCAAGATTACGGACCTCATTAGTGTATAGGGAGTAGCAAGTGTGCATCCACCTTTCTCATTAGGCTTGTCTTGATCAAGTGAGAGTTTGTGCTTGTTACTTTTGGTGATCACCGTCACCTAGACGGCTTGGTGGTGATTGGAAACTTAGTGATCATCCGGCGGAGCTTGTGGATAACCCAAGTTATGGTGTGAGCGGTTGTGGGCGATTCACCGCGACGGAGTGTCAAAGAATCAACCCATAGTAAGCACTTGATCCTTGCGTGGATCAAGGAGGAGCTACACCCTTGCGTGGGTGCTCCAACGAGGACTAGTGGGGAGTGGTGACTCTCCGATACCTCGGAAAAACATCAACGCGTTTCTCTTCCTCTCTTTACTTTGAGCATTTACATTTGAGAAATTCAATTTATATCTTTACATTCTTAGAATTGTCATGCTAGAGTAGGATTGGAACCTAGGGTGCAAAACTCTGTGCGATAGAACAATAGAAACACTTCTAGGCATAATGGGTTAAAATGGGCTAAGTGTAGGGCTTATTATTGCAAGAAATTTAGAATTAGCCCAATTCAACCCCCTCTTGGACATCTTGATCCTTCAATTGGTATCGAAGCCTCATGCTCCTTGAATTAAGCTTAACCGCCTAAAGCAAGATGTCCCACGGGGATGGACCCCCTCCCATCTTTGATGGAGATGATTTTCCTTATTGAAAAATTCGTATGGAGGCGTACCTAGAGGCTTTAGATGTTGGAGTGCTTAGAGCCGCCTCACAAGGTTTTCCAACACCTAGGGATCCCGCTAACCTTCAAGGTGATGAGATTCACTACGAGAAGTGGAATGCAAAGACTAGAAACACTCTTTTTAGAGGCCTTTGCAAGGATGTCCTTAACTATGTGTGGAACCACAAAGACGGCCATCAACTATGGTCGGACATTTGTGCGCTGCATGAGGGAACCAAGAGTAAGCGTGAGGAACGCTATCACCTCGTGATGAAGAAGCTTAATTTAGTTGAAATGCTTCCTAGTGAAAGTGCTAATAAAATGTATTCACGCTTGAATATTTATGTAGAGGAGATCAATGGGCTTAGACTCACTCAAATGTAACCATCCGATGTTGTGAGAAAGATCTTGAGTGTCCGCCTCATTGACAAGTATGGGCATATTGTGATGGTGCTTTATCAAGGTGACCTTTCCACCGCTAAGCCAACTCAAATATTGAGGAAGATCAATGCACATGAGATGTACATGCACATCACTCCTCAAGATGACTCTTCTTCCACCAAGAAGAAAGATTTGGCTTTTAAGGCTAGCCAAGAGAAGAAGGGCAAAGCAAAAATTGATCATGATAGCTCAAGTAATGAGGAGATTGATGATGCAAGCCTTGTTCTCATGGTTAGAAGAACCGTCAAGATGCTCAAGAAGCTTAACAAGAATGGTGTCAAGTTTGATGGCAAGAAGAACAAATTTTTCACCAGTAGTAGAAGGAAGCCCATCTCCAAAATGGATTGCTACAATTGTGGAGATCTTGGTCATCTAGCTCATCAATGCCCTAAACTCAAGAAAGACAAGTACAAGAAGAAATACAAGGGCAAAAAAGATGATTCAAGTGATGATGATGATGAGAAAAAGAAAAACAAGCCATACAAGAAGAAGGATGGCAAGAAAAAGGAATTTCACAAGAAGAAGAAGAAGAATGGCAAGGCCTATATGGTTGGTGATTGGCTCACGAACATTGAATCATCAAGTGGCTCATCCGATGATGAAAGTGAAAATGAGAAGGAGAAGGTGGCCACTCTCGTGATTGGTTCTTCACTACCTTCACCGACACCGTCGTCATCATCTTCTACACACCTATGCCTCATGGCCAAGGATGAAGAAAGGTACAAAATGATGATGATAGTGGTGGTGATGACAATGCTAGTGATGATGAGAATGGTAGTGATAGTGATGAAGAATTTGAATCACCTTCTTATGATGATCTTGTCAAATTGTTAAACCAATACACTAAAATCATTAGAAAGACAAGAGCTAAAAATGAGAAGCTAGAACTTATGAATGACTCACTCTAAGCGAAGTATGACATAGCCGAAAAAGCTAATGACGAGCTGTGGCAGAACCACCCAAAATAACACACCTTCAGAGGCGCTCGTCTTCCACCAAACACTAAGCACCCGAAAGCAAGCTACACCGGATGGTTCCATCAAGCACACCCCAAGGGAGAACTCGAATCATCCACATTTTTTCCTCCAGGATCCAATAATAAGAACGAATTTACAATACTTAGTCCATTTCATACAACAAGAGTTCTCAGAAATACATTATTACAATACCAAGTTCAGAGTGCGGAATTTAAACAGCGGAATTAAAATAAACATCTAATGATAAGATATAAGGATCCGTCTGTGCCCACTAGAAGAATCCTCCACACAATAGCTACTCCTCAAGCTGCACCTGCAATAGCGGTAAATAAACCCTGAGTATACAATGTACTCGCAAGACTTACCCGACTAGTAGGAATAATTTCTCGACTCCAAAGGATATGATAGGCTTTATAGTTTGCTGGGTTTTCTTTTTGCAAAAAGCCTTAATAGTAGTGAGTCCTTATGCATGTTCCTTATTAGCAGTCCTAATTAGTTCATTAGCTAACCATTCTATGTAAGCACATGTTCTACTTTCAAGCAAGAGTGGAGCAATCAGATCCATTTCACCATATTTTATCTTTCAGTTCTTACTAAGGTGCTAGATCATAGACAAGTCGTACCGTATTACACGGTGATTCATGAATCAATATAGCCTAGCTGGGTACCCCGAAACACACGGTCCGCTTGTACCCCAGGCACAAGCCGGACCAACCCACCACTCTTCTGTCAAGGGGTCCAGGTCCCCGTCCAAACTTAGACTCCAAGCCCCCACACCTGAGTCTCGGACTCAGTGTGGTGCTTAGACCTCCACCATCCCCGTCTCCAATCAGTTGGTCCGGGAAGAGTCAGAACCCACGACAAGAGAGCAACAAGCCTTCCCACACCCATAAGCAAGTATGTGCTCAGGATAATAAGTCTATGACCTGACTAGAATCCAATGCAACGGCCGGTCCTTAATCGACATGGACAGGGAAAATAGTGTAACCAAGCTATGCCCCATTGGTCGCGGGATACAACCTCTTACACCCACCAATGCCCGTACCATATCCCTACCCGGTGTCTATTTCCTTTCACCATTTTATCATGAGAGTAATATTAATAATCACCTATTGCGAGTAACGGTAGGTTACTCATGCTACCGAAAAACCTAAGCATGGCAGCTACGCGGCCTAAGCTAGTAGGACTCATAGGTAGGTATATCTATGCATGTAGTTTCAACAATAAGCCTGTAACATAAATGCACATCACATATATATATCCAGTGATTATTCAAAATAAGGGTTATGCACTGGGGCTTGCCTTAGGCAGGCGAGGTGTCAGCTCAGTCAGTCAGTGGTGGCTCCGGGACCTCCTCCTGCACGAGAATCTCTTCCTCCTACTCCTTGATGATTTCCTCGAACTCGTGATCTCTGATGGTCATGATCTCCGCCAACTCGTTCTCTACATGCATGCGATGATGATGCAACACTTAGCATTTTGGCAACAGCAACTCTTAAAATAAGAATACACATGCTAAGCTACTAAGCCTACGCGCAGCGGCACTCTTGCAAAAATGCCCTCGCATTATCAGAAAATAGCACGAACACTACACATACTATTTCTATAGACATTGACTTTGCAACCGAACCCTCGGATCTTTCTCCTCTTTACAACGGCAAGGCCCCCGGCCCTCCCCGCGTGCTCCGGCGCGGTGAGCGGTGGCACTAGCACTTGCGTCAGCCACACGGGACCCACACTGACCTATCTACGAGGCTGACGCTCACCTATGGTTCGACGCAAGACAATGGGCAGCGGTTGCATGAGCCGAGATGCCGTAGAAGGAACTCTCCACGATGGCAGGCATCCTGCGGCAATGGTGATGATGTTTTGGTGAGCCACAGCAACAACAAGGTGGTAGGGGTAGAGGGTGAGCAACGATAACTCACCAGTGACCTTACCGAGAAGCCAGCACAGGCGACACGTACAGGGGCGACAACAGCGCAGAGGTGCAGTGGACCGGCGCGGACGCGGCGATAATGCGATGGCTGCGGCAGCATCGCGACGTGAGGAGCATCGGCAGTGTGGACACGACAGTAGCGTAGTGCGACTATGGCGGGACCCAAGACGGCAGCGCGAGGCAGCGTAGCCGAGCGTGGGGCCAGCGGCTCGCTGCGGCCAGCCTCAGCCAAGCCCAGGCGGCTCGACTGGCCAAGCGTGGTTGACCGCGTGGGATGCGGCCATGTGCACGGCATGAGAAGGTCGTGCGGTGACCGCGCATCCGGCGCCAACCAACCCGAGACAGTGACACACAAATTTTAAAGCGTTCAACACGATCAAACGGTTGCTTTAGGACCTAAACCATCTTCACCATGCTCAAAATGGCACATGAGACTACCAAATCGAGCTATAACACTACACCACTCCTTAACCCAATCTCTCAAAATAAATTGCTAAACATAGCAGTGTCTAACTATTGTCAGACTTGAAAATTTCTAAGTTTTTAAGCTGAATTTGATTTCCATTTGTGATTTCTAAGCCAGTGGAAATATTAGCTAGTAATATCATTTTTCGACCGCAAGTATTTCATTGTCATCTACAAAGTTTGTACTTCAAACTTTATTTAAGTATCACATATATGTTCTATAGCATTTTTGCTTAATAAAAATTGGTTTTCAACCTTAAGTAATATAACATGACTATTGAATCAACGTTCGTTTCGCATTTTTGTTGATCGTTTTGAGTTACGGAAATTGATCTACACACTTTATTACATCCATTAACACATAAATATGATGTTCATGACATGTTTTAGTAAATGATTTACTGTGTAACATCGAGGTTGTTACATGAGCTTAGAGAAGAGAACAAAATTGTGTCATCCAAACTCAAGGAACTTAAAACCTATAAAAGGGAGCTTAGAGAAAAACATGATAAACTTGATGGGATACACAATGAGCTTACCACTAGTTACAACTTGCTAAAAGAAGAGTACACTAATCTCAAGGTTAATCATGATAATCTTGTTCTTTCTCATGAGTTATTGCCAAATGAGCCACATGATGCTACTAACAATGTTGTTAAGATTGATATAGCCACTTCATGTGATGACTTGATTGTTGAGAGCATTGAGCAAGATTCTAGTAGCAAAGGCAAGAAAATGATTGAGTCCGACAACTATGATGATTATGTTAAGCTCAAAAATGAAAATAAAAAGCTCAACAAGGATCTTGAAAAATTATCAACCACAAACACAATTGTGATAGAGAATCTTGACAATGATCATGATATGGCTTTTGAGAATGAGATGCTTAAAGAAGAGAACAAGAGACTCAAGATGGAGAAGAATCATGATGAACTTAGAGAAGAAAACAAGAAACTCAAGTTGAAGAAAGAACATCTCAAGACTGGTTTGAGCAAGTTCACAAGAGGCCAATATCTCCAAAGTGAGCTACTTATGAACACCATGATGAAAATAGATAGAAGTGGCATTGGGTTCTTGGCAAATCAAGAGAAGAAAGCTCAAGCTCAACATCAACAACAATACAAGTCAAAGCCTAAGCCTAAGAGATGCTTTGAGTGTGGACAAGAAGGTCAATTTGCTCATGAGTGTGAAACTCCACCACCACAACCCTTGCCCAAGCATGCTAGACCCTTTGCATTCAATGCTCACTACATGCTTAGAAAAGATTCTAGTAAAAAGATGAAAGTCATGTTCTTAGGTCGACCCAACAAAAATAGGCCTAAGAAAATTTGGGTTGCTAAGTCACTAGTTGAGAAAGTCAAGGGCCCTCATCAAGTTTGGGTCCCTCAACAACAAGCTTGATCTCTTGTGTGTGTAGGTGAACTACAAGACCGGTGGAAGTCATTGAGTTATTGATAGTGGTTGCATTCAACATATGACCAGTATCCTCGTATGTTCACATCACTAGATGAAAAAGTAGATGGTCAAGAAAAAATTACATTTGGTGATAATTCAAAGGGCAAAGTACAAGAATTGGGAAAAGTTGCAATATCAAATGATAACTCAATATCAAATGTGCTATATGTTGCTTTATTGAGCTTCAGCTTGCTATCCGTAAGTCAATTGTGTGATCTTGGCTTTTAATGTTTGTTCACCGAGAAGGAAGTGGTTGTGTCAAAGAGAGACGATGATCAAGTTTTATTCAAGGGTTTTAGATACAACAACCTATATCTAGTGGATTTCACCTCCGAAAATGCAAACTTGAAGACATGCTTATTCACCAAAATATCACTTTGGTGGCTTTGTCATAGAAGACTTGCACATGTTGGGATGAGCTCACTCAAGAAGCTAATGAAGAATGAATTGGTGAGAGGTTTGAATGATGTGAAATTTGAGAAGGACAAGCTTTGTAGTGCATATCAAGCCGGCAAGCAAGTTGCAAACACTTATCCAACCAAAGCTTACATGTCAACAACAAGAGTACTAGAGTTTCTCCACATAGATCTATTTGGACCAACAACTTACAAGAGTTTGGGAGGCAGCCTCTATTGTCTTGTGATAGTTGATGACTACTCTAGATACACTTGGGTATTCTTCCTTCTTGACAAGACCAAAGTGGCCGCATGTTTCAAGAAGTTTGCCAAGAGAGCACAAAATAAATTTGAAGTGAAGCTCAAGAAGATAAGAAGCGATAATGGAAAAGAATTTAACAACACAAACATTGAAGCATATTGTGATGAAGTTGGGATTAAGCATGAGGTCTCCGCAACCTACACTTCTTAACAAAATGATGTAGTAGAGAGAAAGAATCGAACACTAATCACCCTTGCAAGAACAATGCTTGATGAGTACAATACACCTCAAGATCTATGGGCGGATGCTATCAACACCGCATGTAATGCATCTAACCGTCTATTTCTCCAAAAGTTTCTTGGCAAAACCCCTTATGAGTTGCTCAATGAGAAGAAGCCGGACGTCTCATTCTTCCAGATGTTTAGTTGCAAATGCTACATCTATAAGAAGCGGCAACACCTAGGGAAGTTCCAAAGACGTTGTGATATTGGTTTTCTTATTGGTTACTCATCAAAGTCCAAAGCATATCGAGTATTTAATCATGCCACCGACTTGGTTGAAGAAACATATGATGTGGAATTTGATAAATCTAACGGCTCCCAAGGAGCACATGAGAACCTTGATGATATTGGTGATGAACCATTGAGGAATGCAATGAAGAACATTCCAGTTGGAGACATCAAGCTCAAAGATGATGAAGATGATGTACAAGTGATTGATCCACCCTCTTCATCAAATGTGCCATAAGATGATAATAAATATGGGAGAGTAGAAAATAAAGATACTCACATCTCTCATGACCAAATGGTGGCACAAGCCCAAGATGTTGATGCTCCACAACCTCCTCCTCAAGTGGTTGATAGAAGAAATTCACCCCTACTACAAGCATATCCACAAGATTTCATTATAGGAAGTCCTTCAAAGGGTGTAATGACTCGCTCTCAAAAACTTGCTTCATTTATTGAACATCACTCGTTTGTTTCTTGTATTGAGCCTAAGAATGTAGAAGTATCTCTTCAAGATCTAGATTGGATAAATGACATGCATGAAGAATTGAACAACTTCACCCACAATGAAGTTTGGACACTTGAAGAGCGACCACAAGAAGCAAGAGTCATTGGAATAAAGTGGGTGTTTCGCAACAAGCAAGATGAACAAGGCATCGTTGTGAGGAACAAGGCAAGGCTAGTTGCAAAGGGGTTCTCTTAAGTTGAAGGGTTGGATTTTGGAGAGACATTTGCACCAGTTGCAAGACTTAAAGCCATTCGTCTCCTTCTTGCATATGCATCTCATCATGAAATGAAATTATATCAAATGTATGTTAAAAGTGTATTTTTAAATGGCTTCATAAATAAACTAGTCTATGTTGATCAACCTCCCAGGTTCAAAGACCTTAGATATCATAATCATGTTTATAGGTTGTCCAAGGCGCTATATGGGCTAAAGCAAACCCTAAGAGCTTGGTATGAGCGCCTTTAGGATTTCCTCATTGAGAAGGGCTTCACCATTGGGAAGGTCGATACCACACTATTCACTAAGAAGCTTGATGGAGAGATCTTCATTTGTCAAGTATATGTTGATGATATCATATTTGGCTCATCAAATGAAGACTATTACAAAGAGTTTGGTGAATTGATGTTGAAGGAGTTCGAGATGTCTATGATTGGAGAGCTTACATTCTTTCTTGGTTTTCAAGTCAAGCAAATGAGAGAAGGGATCTTCATCTCTCAAGAAAAATATACTAAGGATCTTCTCAAGAGGTTTAAAATGGATGAATGTAAGCCAATCAAGACACCAATGCCATCTAATGGACATCTCGACCTAGATGAGGGGAGTAAATCGGTTGATCAAACTCTCTACCATTCTATAATTGGTAACTTGTTATACTTGACCGCATTTAGGCCCTACATCATATTTAGTATGTGTATATGTGCCAGATTTTAAGCTAATCCTAAGGAGGCTCACATAGTTGCCATTAAAAGAATCTTTAGGTACCTTAAGCACACACCAAGCATTGGTCTTTGGTATCCCAAATGAGCTAGATTCTAACTAGTTGGCTATTTCGATTTGGATTATGCCGGTTGCAAAATTGATAGAAAAAGCACATCCGGAAGGTGCCATTTGCTTGGTAGATCACTAGTGTCTTGGACCTCTAAGAAGCAAAATAGTGTGGCCTTGTCCACCGTCGAGGCAGAGTACATTGCCGCGGGTGCTTGTTGTGCATAAATTCTTTACATGAAGCAAACTCTTCTAGACTATGGTGTAGTTTTAGAAAGAGTACCTCTCTTGTGTGACATTGAAAGCATGGTAAAACTTGCTAATAACCTAGTTCAACACTCTCGCACCAAGCACATAGATATCTATTATCACTTTCTTAGAGATCATGTTGCTAAAAATGATATATCACTAGAAGGTGTAAGGACCGAGGATCAATTGAAGGATATCTTTACAAAACCGCTAGATGAGGCTACGTTTTGTCAGTTGAGGAATGAGCTCAAAGTGCTTGATCTAAGTAACTTCACAAAAAAATAAGCTTATGTTGTCCCTTGCATTGCATTGTAATATAAATCATGTTTAATTTTTAGTAATGCACTTAGGGCTTATCTAACATGGTTAAGATAACCGCCGAAAAGGGTGTGAAGAAGCTTAACCTTGGATCAAACTTGACAAGCAACTAGATTTTCTTTCAAGTATTGCATTGCATATGCATGTGTGTTGCTTTGTCGTTTCTTTTCGGTTATCTTTTGAGCATCCACTGTATTCATCAACAAATAGGGAGAGCATTTGAAGCTCCTATTGGTTATAAGCCCTATTGAGTTGCCACATGTTGCTCTTCGACTCTCTTGTTGCCTATTTTTTCTAGAAAGAATTATAGCTGATGGCAAATTATTTTAAAAAAATTGAGGGTTTGAGAGAGGTCTCTCATATCTGTCCTAATTGGTGTTTATTTTGGTCTTATCGAAATTTGAGACTTGATTGGGAGAAAGCGTCGCGGAGAAAGAAGGAACTGCTGCGGAACAAGGACCAGACGTCGGATCAGACTCACTACGTGGCGCGTCTAGTCGCTCTGCCTGCCGTGTCTGGTTGTTCAGCGATCATGTGAACTGATGCGTGAACAACATCTCTTCTATGTTCGGTCCATAACTTGATGCTGCGTCCAATCGTTAAGTGCTTCTCAAAAACTGAGTGGACACAGCTGGTGCGTCTGGTCGTGAGTGATCAGACATGTTCGGTCGCGTCAAGAGCGTTTCTAGAGCTGTCTATTCCTAATCGGACTCAGGAGATGCCGCGTCCGGTCATATGCAAAGGCACGTCCGGTCACAACGGTGCTCGCGCGATCTATTTCAAACTCTGCTAGTCACATGGGGCCCACACCAACTCCTCCATTCAGCAACCATTGGCGCCTGCATCCCTAATCTGTCGCCGTGCCTCTCTCTCGCCGACGCGCCCGCACCTCCCTTGCCTGCGCCCATGCCTGCCGCGTCTCTCTCGCCTGCGCCCGTGCCCACCGTGCCTCCCTCGCCGTGCCACCACTAGCCACAATGTCTTCCTTGCTGTGCCCGTGCCTCTCTAGCCACGCCTACGCCACTGTCGATTGTGATGCCACCAAGCCCGCGCAGCTAGGGTTTCCTTGGTGGGCACCTCCGCTGTCATGCATGTGTTCAACAAATTGCCACAAATGACTCCCTTTGCCGATTTGCTTACTCTCTTCTGTCAATTCTCGCTGCAGTGACACACCGGCCCCCGTAATTACTTATCTCTGCTGATTTGCGGACGATTCGTCATTAGTTGAAAGGTAGCAAAGCCCTTTTTTGTTCTAATTCTTATCCAACTTGCTTTGCTTCACTTAGGTATTCTCATCTCTAGCAATACATTGCTTATATTTTCCTTGCTATATCCATCGTTGCAGTAGTGTTAGTGGTTGAGGTGATTTTGTCATTGGAAGTTGAGCAGTGACAGATAAACTCGGGGCTAAGCCCGTGAGTAAGAATTGAGGCCAAGCCTCAGCAAGTGTCAGTTGGGCAGTGATTCTCAGTGCTAGGGGGAGTCCGTGACAGTTGTCTTTTGCTAGTGGCTGTGGTTCTTTACTAGTCAGTTGAGTTCTTTGCAGTGTCAGTTATGGCTCATTGCAAGAATGTCGGGGGTGGCCTCGGTGATGATGAGAGGCGTTCGCCTCGCTTGATAGAGTAGGAAAAGCGAAAGGGGCCAAAGAAGACAATTACAAAGAAGAAGTGCAAGCGTGGTGACACAGAGGCAGAGAGAGCAGCAGTAGTGGCTGTCACCACAGAGTGTGCTAAGAGAGGTGGCAGAGGTAGTGGTATTCACATTGGCGATCAGTTGTCACTAGCTTAGAGGGCCGCAGTCGAGGAGCTTAAGGCTAGGCATGGTAGTCCACGTGGAACTATCATGCTTGGAGGTCAGCGTGTACCTCTGGAGGATGCACCAGAGGGCACTCATGTTGAGGAGATTGAGCCCTAGGACAAGACTGAGCAGCACCAGGAGGAGGCAAAGTAGCAGCAGGAGCAGCCACTACGACGCTCAGGTCGTACTCATGCTCAGGTGACACCTAGGCCAGAGAAGCAGAGGCATGGTTCTTGGCCACCTCCCAGACCATGAGGCCCACCGCCAGTAGAGCACTTCGACTTGAGGGCTGCCACAACTTGGCAGGTGCAGCAGTTTTGCTGTGTGGAGGTTGAGTAGTGGTTCCCACCTCAGCATGATGAGAGGGCTTCTACACTATGCTTCAGGAGGATTTCTACAATGCATATCTAAATAGTGGTGTAGCCTTCAGATCTCAGAGGGTGTGTCGGTTAGAGGCTATAGTGGCAGCTAGAGGAGAGCAGGTTCATCCCCACCTCACTTTCCTACCTGGATTGGTAGATCTATTGGGGTGGACCGATAGGTACGTTGCTAGTTGGGTCAGAGAGTTCTATGTCTCTTTGTGGATTGACCCTGGTCATAGGTTCATTCACTTCACCTTCAGAGGATGTGATCGCAGGTTGTATAGCAATAGGGTCCGAGAGATACTGAGGATTCTAGAGTCAGCCACTAGGATTCACCAGATTTGCTATGGACAGACTCAGCCACCGAGACGTCCTCACGGTGGAGCAGTGCCACCCATCGACCTAGTTAGGGCCTGCTTTCGAGAGCCGTTCAGCGAGGGTTCAAGACAGACTCCGGGTGCCCTTACACCTACGGCTCATCTTTTAGACATCATTATGAGGAGGACCTTGCTTCCAAGAGGTGGCTACCGCGAGGGTTTGACTCATATTCAGCTTTGGCTAGTCCACCACCTAATCTCTCAGACGTCGTTTGATATTTAGGACTTGCTACTTTCAAAGATGGAGGACACTCTTGCAGAGGGATTCAAGGGCCACCATCACCTACAATATGCCCATTGGATCTGTTTTCATATACTCAGGCCTGTTCACATATACCTCCTAAGGTAGTGTCTGAGTTTACAGGCATTACTACTGAGTTCCCCGAGTACGACATGCGCCAGCTAATGGGTTTCAGTACTAGGAGTAGAACACCGACGCCGAGCCATCGCTAGAGGCCAGAGGTGCAAGAGGCTATAGCTGAGCAGGACAAGGCCATCAGGGCCATTGTCGAGACCGAGCTCGAGCAGCTAAAGGTACAGCAGGAGGACGTGGTCGAGAGCGACCCAACTGATAGCTCAGATGAGGACTACCAGCCTATTCCACGGATGCCCCCACTGGTTCACGACAATGAGGCCGATGGCTCTAGCTCAGCTCCACCCCAGCCACCGTAGACAGACCCTGCTTTGATAGCCATACTTGACAGGATGCAGTAGGAGCAAACTCGCCAGGCACAGGCCACAGCTGCCACTCTCGCTCAGCTGTAGACCCGTCAAGATCAGTTCCAACAGCAGCTTCTTGGTTTTATGCAGCATGTCTTTTCGGCTACAGGGATAGCTCCTCACCAGCCCACATTGTAGCTCAGTCAGCCTACTACTACTACTACCCCAGTGACTCTAGCTATACAACCCAGTGGGCTTTAGAGTCAAGGACAGCCGGCTGCACAGTTTGCCTCACCCATGAGCAGGTGTCTCAGCGGTTTGCTTCACCATGGACAGAGCAGGCTCAGCACTTCACTCCTATAGTCATGGACTTCACTCCTACTCAGTCCACGTCAGTGCTCATGATGGACACCCTTGTCTCCAAGAGTCTGGGTGCTACTTTCAGTGAGCCCACAGGATAGCCTACACTGCCTGAGTTTCGAGTTCATGCTCCTACCATAGCTGCTCTGGTCATAGGGACTACTAAGACGATCCTATCCTCTGTTGCTTTGTTTGAGCCGCCTCTGACAGTCACTCCCACCCCTGAGGTTTCAGCGATAGCGACAGCGGCAGTTGTGGCTCCACTTCCTCCAGTGACACCTTCTGAGCCACAGGGTCAGGCTACTACCATAGATTTAGCGTTACCATAGGCCACCCCAGCTATCAAGTTCACTGAGTAGACCCAAACCGCTTCACCTCCACTTCTAGTGATAAAGGGTCCGGCCGCTCAGAGTTCAGGGTCCGAGGATGATGCAGCTCAGTTTTAGATCTCTCACCACACCTCAGCACCCGACTCGTCTACTGCTACCCCACCGTCCGACCCTTAGGTTTTGGTGCTTGATGCCAAATAGGGAGAGGGAGTGAGTATGTTAGATTTAGGGGGAGTGCGTGAGATGGACTCATTCTTTTGTGTGTGATACTTCATGCATTCACGTTTACTCTCATGCATTATGTTATATGTAAAATATGTGTGATTGTGAGACTTATGTGACTAATATATATATGTCATGTCACTTGATTATGCTCATTTGCTTTGCTTCCGCATTTCACTCCGATATAAATGAGTTTTACTTTGTGTACTCATGCTTATTTCATACATTGTGAGTACATTTGTGTTGGCTTGGATCATATAAGCATGCCTAACCCTCCTTTGTTCTTATTGTCAATTGCTTATATGAGCCAAGCATGTTGAAAACCTCACTCATCTTTTTATACATACTCGAGGTTGTGTTGTTATCAATCACCAAAAAAGGGGAGATTGAAAGCATCTAGGCCCCTAGTTTGGTTTCGGTGATTAATGACGACACAAGATTACTATGACTAATGTGTGTTTTGTAGAGGCGACTTGAGTTAGGTCATGGTAATGGTGATTGATTGGGCAATTATAGTTTTCATGCCCCTGTCGATGGAAATCGTTTTGGTTTTCAAAGGATGGACGACAAGGTTAAGGACGGACTAGTTCTAAGTGTCGTTTGACGTTGGAGAGACGCTTAGAGTAGTTTATGACTTTGTTTTTCCTTTGGCCATACTATTAAGGGGGGTATGAACTAGTAGCTTGACCTAGGTGACTCTAATGGTTTAGGTGTGGTGCACACTTGTCAAACTTAGCACTAGGTAGCTCAAGGACAACGCATAGATCAGTTGAAGTCGATGCCGTTCACAAAGTTGGTAGAATTTGAGGTGAATGGAGACTTGGACGCTGGACCGGACGCACAGGTGCCGCGTCCGGTCAATGTTAGCTCGCGCAGCTAGGGCTTGCTCATTGATCGGACGCTGGCACCCAATCAGGATTGGATCCGTAGGTGTGCACAACTATAGAGCGAGTAGCACTCACGAAGGACCGGGCGCTGTGACCTAACGCACTAGAGGCCGCATATGGTCAACAACAGTAAGCATCCAGAGAAGGAAATTGCTAAACGGATGCGTCAGATGGGTGGCGATCGGACGCTGGTCAGAGTCCGGTCTCTGATGACTGTGCTAACGTCATGTAGCCGTTGGCTACTGACCGGACGCTTCCGGTCACTTTGACCTGAGCGTCCGGTCACTTTAAAATGTGTTGAGTTGGACCACAACGGGTATGTTTTGAAGTGGGGAGTATAAATACTTCTCCCACTCATCCAACTTAGAACTCTTACCCATTTATTCAGCTGAGAAACACCTTTGGAGTGTAAGGGAGAGCAAGACCTAGTGGGGTGATTGAGATTTGATAATCTAAGATTAATGATCTCATTAGTGCATAGAGAGTAGTAAGTGTGCATCCACCTTTCTTATTAGGCTTGTCTTGGTCAAGTGAGAGTTTGTGCTTGTTACTCTTGGTGATCGCCAACATGAGCAAAGCAACTGATCTAACCCTGCAACCAAGTGCGCCCTGGACTCTAGAGCCCTCGACTTCAACTACCATCACAAATAGCACACCACACACCACGATAGGATTGGAACACTTGAAATACTTAAATAACTTATTATATAAAATATTTGAGAAATTTTTGGGGATTACCACTACAAAGGGTGGTGTCGAGGAGAGACTATCAAAAGCAAGTGAGGATAAAAAAAGTAGTAATAAACATTATTATAGTTTAGATTACATAAGAAACGTGAAACCATAGGGTAAAATGAAAGCATTCATGGCAAGACGCTATTCTGGAAGAGTCCTGATAAAGAACAAGAAAAAAGAAATGAATCTTAAGGATAAAGGCCCTTATCGTTTTGCTGAAAAGCCATGGCCGAAAGTACTGTTCACTGATTTATTGTGAGATAAAAACAATATTCGTTCGCTGAAATAGTACGGCTCATGAGACAAGCGAATAGGGCCGAAGAACCAGAAAAAGAAATGAATCTTGCGGGATAAGAAAAAGAAATTGAAAAAGAACAATCAAATGCAATAGATTCTCTTAACTTGGAGAATTCAAATCATACCACAAAGCCGCATAAGAATGTTTATGCTTATTAGATTTGAGGTTAAACATTTGTAGAAAAAAGAATTACACGAGCAACAAAGGCAATGAAATTCCATAAAACAATGTAAAACACCATGATCCAAAAGAAACAAAACCGAAAACGTACTAGAAAATAGCACCTGTCAGTATATGTCCCATTTTTCAGACCAAATCCGATGCAGCCACCGCCTTCATAATAAAAATCTAACAAAAATTAAAGACAAACGAATGCGACTTCAAAAAATTATACAAAATTCGGGCCCAATGATTTCACCAGCTGTCTCTAATTTTTCATTCCACGTGGCGACACCTAACTGGGCCGTGCCACTGGCCCACCCATCATTTCTCTATCACCATCCCCTCTCCTATAAACACCAACCAAGCAGAAAAAAAGCTGCTAAAAAATACCCAAAAAAATCAATTATTTCATAAAAACACTTCTCGGCCACCTCCCCCCTCCGACCCCCAGATGCCGGCCACGGCGCGCGGCGGCGCGCGGCCGGAGGAGGCGTCGCCCGCGCCATCGGCGTCGACGTCTGCGTCGAGCTGCTTGGGGACGAGGCCGGAGGAGCTGACGGCGAGGCTGGCGGCCGCGGGGCCCGCCCCTGGCTCGGGCTGCGTCGGCGCCGGTGCCGGCGGAGAGGAGGTGGAACACGAGCGTGTCCGCGCGCTGCGCGAGATCAAGAACCAGATCATCGGGAACCGGACCAAGAAGCTCCTCTACCTCCGCCTGGGCGCCGTGCCTTCGGTCGTGGCGGCGTTGGCGGAGCCCGGAGCCTCGCCAGCGGCGCTCGTGCAGGCGGCGGCCGCGGCGGGGAGCTTCGCGTGCGGCGTGGAGGATGGCGCGCGCGCCGTGCTGGCCGCCGGCGCTGTGGAGCACCTCACTCGGCTCCTCGCTCACCCCGACGAGAAGGTAGGGTCTGCTCCCCTTCACTTGCTCGTTAGCTTGTGTCTGCGGGAATCTGATTGGTTTTGGTAATAAAAAAGTAGGTTTCTTGCCTAATTGGGAAAAGATCTGTTGCGACCAGCAGAGTGGACGGAAGCTAGCAGCAACAACTGCTTGCCTTGTTTCTTGGTGTAGATTTGGGATACGTTAGCAATTATGCTTGAAATTGAGCCTGAATTGGGTACAAATGGTGTCCATTTCATCAGTTATATGAGAAATATTGATTGGATTGGTGAAGAATTTTGACCTTACTTTCTGCAATTGGGAATTTGGGATGAGGTGTGTGTGGCAGCTGGCAACCACAGCATTCCATTTGCTGTTAACATGTTCTGTACTATAAGGGTTTTGATGTAGTTAAAATTTGAAATAAATTGGGGTAATTTTGATGGCAAATAACTACGGATTGGTTGAAAAAAAGTAAACAACTCTGCATTGGGGAATTATGATTGGTGGTTTGTGCTTAAAGCCTTGGAATGAGGCCAATTATTTGAGCTAAACTGTTGGAGAATATGTTGGTTTAGTTAAGGTGAGAACTAGTGTGGTGGTTGGCATTTCCTTTTCTCTTCTTTTCTATGCCCGTTCCTTTTTATGCTATTCTCATCATTTGGTTGAAGTAGTGTAATTATTGTTCATTTGTGCTTGAAATCAGGAGAGTTTGGTAGCGGGTCAATGGTTAGGTTTGGTGATGGTGGGGGAGGATGTGCTGCTGGAAAGTTGTCTTTTTTATTTTGGATTCCTGTAGAGATCGTCTATATTCATCGATTACAATTTTCTTCCTCTTTTGAACACAATCTAAAAAATATGTGGTAAATTGCTTCTGTTAGTTATGGTAAAACTGGAGCTCATGATTTATGCTTGAACTTAGAACTTGTTTGTTTTCTGATGTCAGAGTAGTAGCACTCAGCCAGGGATTGCAGTTTGAAAACCCCACATGCATTAGTCAGAATTTTGCCTGCCCAAAAATTTCAACCAATATATAATCGCTCACATGATCTATAAACTGGTGATGCAATGGATATATGAGCTTGAATGAATTATGGAGGTAGTCTGCAAGTGAACTAACTGTTTAGTTTGGTGAACTCTGCTGTTCATTATTCTACTATGAGGCCAACGGTCACTCCTTTGTGGTTGTGGTACAGAATGACTATCAAAGGGGGAATATAACACGGTAGCTGGGTAAGAAAACAAAAAAAGGAGATGAAATGATTACTTTGGTATTTCTCTATTGTCACAGCTCAACATCCTTTTCAGAACCACCGCTTTCGACCTTAATTATATAGGGATTGTTATAAAAGGTTAAGCATGCCCATTTTTCTGACATAATGATGTGGCAGTTGCTGGTTTTCTCCCTTTTTCTAGTTTGGGACAAGGTAATTTCTGATATTTATATTTGAAAATGGTTCTTGTGCATATTCATTATATAAACATGGCTCTGTTCAGCGAATTTTGCTAATGCCTTTACCTGCTACATTTTGATCAACAAGCTTTCGCCTGATTGTCTTACTTCACAATTCTCTTTCAGAAAATGAAACTAATTATGACAGAAAACTTCAAAATCTCCATTATGTTTCATGACTGAGTAATTCATTGTTATCTCTCTGAAATCTTAAGTTTTCATTATTGCTTAAATTCAACAATTATTTTATTGTGTTTTTTGTAAGCTGTAGCACATGTACAATTGTAAGAAGGGGAACCTAAGAAAATCTTCTTTGTTGAACACATGTTTTTATATTGTGCTTATGAGCCAATTTTGGTTAATGATTATTCATATTGTTTTGTATGATATGGTTGTAGATAATGATGCTGCATATGTTTTATTTAATGTTGTTCTCTTGATTAACATCAAACTTTGGAGTTGTTGTTGTTGTTGTGTTCTCTTGATTACAGGTTGTGGATGCAAGTGCACGTGCTCTCAGAATGATATATCAATCAAGATTAGCTCCAAAGTTTGATGTTAATAGTGGGAAAAACATGGATTTTGTTCTTTCGCTTTTGGATAGTGAGAACGAGAATGTCACAGAGCTGGCTGCTGCTATTATATCTCACTCTTGTGAGAGTAGTGCAGAACAATTGTCACTATGCAGTGCTGGTGTTCCACAAAAACTTGTTAGCCTTTTTGGAGGATCTATGAATATACGGGATGCTTGTTTAGGTTCCGTCACTGCAGTCATTCGGAATAACAGAGACGTTGCTTCAAGATTTGCATCAACGGACCATGGAAAAGGTTTTCGTTTAGTAGTTGGTTTAATACATGATCGGAGTCCACGCACAAGACTACTTGCTTGCCTCTGCTTGATTGCACTTGGGCATGCTTCTCCCTGTCATTTTCAGGACAAACAGATTAAGACCAAGTTGATTATGGTTTTGCTTGAGCTAATTGAAGAACCTGGTCACGTAGGAGATGAAGCTCCCTTGGCATTAACCACCCTGATTAAAGACAACTTCGAACTGCAGAAACAAGCTCTTACAACGAATGCAGTTGAGAAGCTCAGCAACCATCTGCTAGCAAATCCATTGGAGACAAGGCGAGCAGTGACCATATTGCTTGCATTATCTGAACTTTGCTCAAAACTTGAAGAGTCAAGATCTCAACTGATGTCGGTTGAGGTATGTCATGTGTGAAGTTCCAAAGTTGTCAATTCTAGTTCAGTACTCTGTAGAGTCCTCCTATTGTTATTGTTAATTTCAGTTAGGTTGGTAACTCAATCAACCGTCTCAATGTCAGCTCCCAACATTTAAGTTTTTAGTAGTGGATGCATACGGTTGTCCATTGACAAATAACTTATGACTATTAACACAATCTCTTAAAATAGGTATCAACCTTACTCCTTGAGGCATTGAAACATGATTGGGCTGATATCCGTGTTGCAGCATGTTCATGTCTGAAGAATATCTCCAGGTCACCAAAGGTAAGATGCATGCATCTTTCCATCTTGACTTTTGTTGTTCATCCCAGATGATTCAATTGATGTATTTAATCTCCAGGTACTCAGTGGAGGTCAATTATCCTGCGATACAGTTATTGGTCCCCTAGTCCAGCTTTTAAATGACTCGTCTACTTCGGTCCAGGTATGTGAATCCTGCCAAATGTACAGTAACATAGTCCTGAGATAGTGTGTTTTTTTTTTTTCTGGAAGGTGCAGTGCAGGTGCTTCCATGTACCTTTTCTTCTTCCAATGGTCTAGTTAAGTTATGAACATGTGGTATTCTAAAAGGAAATAGAGTTTCAGTGCATGGCATGGCAACTTATGTAGCATTTTTTTTGAAAGAAAAGGCAGGAGCTCTGCCGCTCAATTAAGTATAGAAAAGAGAGTGTTTTATGTACACATGGCACCCATTGGGCCAATCACACCGGTCCTAGGACCAAAGTAGATACACCCCTCCCACCGTCAGTTTTTTCACCCCACAAAGGAAAAAGCCCTACGCCTTTGCACAGTGTCCTCTTTGGTCAAGGAGGCAACCTGCTGTGCCGTCTTGAACTCGTTCTAAAAAATGCTCCTATTCCTCTCCTTCCACAAGTTCCACACAATATATATTAGTACTCCATTGAAACGTCTGTGTTCCTGTTTTGGGATCTTGCTTGCTGCATCTTCCCACCATTCGGCAATGCAGGCGTGGTCCTGCTGCGGCAGCTGCACCATGAGATTTTCCCAAGATAACACTTGGCCCCAAACGGCCTTTGCAAAGGGACAAAGCAAAGAGAGATGAAGCCCTCTCCAAAGGTCCATTACACAAAACACAATGTTCCTGATGAGGCGATCCCCTCTTTTGCAGGTTTTCCGCCATTAGGACTTTGTTGTGCATTAGGATCCAAGCGTGCACTTTGCATTTGTTTTCTGCTTGCGCCTTCCAGATGAGTTCGTGCTTGAATTTTCAATGGGATCCTCTGAATTGAATCATGTAGCATGTTAGCTGACTTCCGAATTTAAAACTACAAGGCAGCTTACCCCTTTGTGGCCTAGTGTGGTTGCAGTTTTACAACAACAACAATAACAAAGCCTTTAAGTCCCAAACAAGTTGGGGTAGGCTAAAGTTGAAACCCAGCAGAAGCCATCAAGGTCCAGGCACGTGAATAGCTGTTTTCCAAGCACTCCTATCTAAGGCTAAGTCTTTGGGTATATTTCATCCTTTCAAGTCTCCTTTTATTGCCTCTACCCAAGTCAACTTCGGTCTTCCTCTGCCTCTCTTCACGTTACTATCTTGGCTTAGGATTCCACTACGCACCGGTGCCTCTGGAGGTCTCCGTTGGACATGTCCAAACCATCTCAACCGGTGTTGGACAAGCTTTTCTTCAATTGGTGCTACTCCTAATCTATCACGTATATCATCGTTCCGAACTCGATCCCTTCTTGTATGACCGCAAATCCAACGCAACATATGCATTTCCGCGACACTTATCTGTTGAACATGTCGTCTTTTCGTAGGCCAATATTCTGCACCATACAACATATCAGGTCTAATCGCTGTCCTATAAAACTTGCCTTTTAACTTCTGTGGTACCCTTTTGTCACATAGGACACCAGGTGCTTGGCGCCACTTCATCCACCCTGCTTTGATTCTATGGCTAACATCTTTATCAATATCTCCGTCTCTCTGTAGCATTGATCCTAAATATCGAAAGGTATCCTTTCTAGGCACTACTTGACCTTCCAAACTAATATCTTCCTCCTCCCGAGTAGTAGTGCCGAAGTCACATCTCATATACTCTGTTTTAGTTCTACTTAGTGTAAAGTCTTTGGACTCCAAAGTGTCCCGTCATAACTCCAGCTTCTGATTCACTCCTGTCCGGCTTTCATCAACTAGCACTACATCGTCCGCGAAAAGTATACACCAAGGGATGTCCCCTTGTATGTCCCTTGTGACCTCATCCATCACTAAGGCAAACAAATAATGGCTCAAAGCTGACCCTTGATGTAGTCCTATCCTAATCGGAAAGTCATCCGTGTCTTCATTACTTGTTCGAACACTAGTCACAACATTGTTGTACATGTCCTTAATGAGCCCGACGTACTTCGTTGGGACTTATGTTTGTCCAAAGCCCACCACATAACATTTCTTGGTATTTTATCATAAGCCTTCTCCAAGTCAATAAAAACCATGTGGTCCTTCTTCTTCCTATACCGCTCCATAACTTGTCTTATTAAGAAAATGGCTTCCATGGTTTGACCTTCCGGGCATGAAACCAAATTGGTTCATAGAGACCCGCGTTATTGCTCTCAAGCGATGCTCGATAACTCTCTCCCATAGCTTCATAGTATGGCTCATCAACTTAATTCCCCGGTAATTAGTACAACTTTGAATGTATCCTTTATTCTTGTAGATCGGTACCAATATACTTCTCCTCCACTCGTCAAGCATCTTCATTCCTTGGTTGCAGTTTTACCTACTCTTTTTTTTTTTGGAATCCAGTTTCTGTAAAGTGCCCTACAGAATTTATAGTTTTGTTGTCGAAATATAAATTGTGCATCAACATATAGTTGCACAAAAGGGACCTAAAAGCTAGCAGGTGAACTTGTACCACTGCTAGGGTTTTGTTATTGGAGCAACCTTGTTACATAAGCCATGCTAAATTCAGTACTCCCTCCATTTCAAGATATAGCGCATTGGAATCTAGAAAAGTCAACATTATTAGTTTGACCAACAGTTTATGAAATTATATAAATGTTTAAGGCATAAAAGATATTTCATTGGATTCATATTTCTGATAGACAGTAAAGCCAATAGGCTTAGCATACTTGATTATGTTTACACAGGGGATTACAATATATAGAGGCCCAAGGGGCCTGTTCACATAGCCACATAGGGTGGCGTACAGCTGACTTAAATAGCAGTAATAGACTAGCACAAAGACCAAAGGGATTAGCAGCACAGTAATCTAACACCCCCCCGCAGTCGGAACGTCGCAGCAGCGGACATTCAGACTGGAGCGAAAGTCTTGAAAAACTGAGGTAGGCAGCCCCTTGGTGAAGACATCAGCAAACTGAGAAGTAGTGGGTACATGAAGTACACGGACAGCACCAATAGCAACACGTTCCCGGACGAAATGGAGGTCGATCTCCACATGTTTGGTGCGCTGATGTTGCACAGGGTTGGTGGAGAGGTAGACGGCGCTCACATTGTCGCAGTAGACGAGGCAGGCCTTGTCAAGAGGATGATGGAGTTCCTGGAGAAGCTGCCGCAGCCAAGAAGCTTCAGCGACGCCGTTAGCAACAGCCCGGTACTCGGCCTCAGCGCTAGAGCGAGAGACAGTGGGCTGCCGCTTAGAAGACCAGGAGACAAGGCTGCCTCCGAGGAATACAGCATAGCCGGAGGTGGAACGGCGTGTGTCCGGGCAACCGGCCCAATCAGCATCAGTGTAAACAACAAGTTGTGTTGGGGAAGTCCGAGGAATGGCGAGGCCATGATCAAGAGTCCCCTGGAGATACCGCAGGATCCGTTTGGCAGCAACAAGATGACTCTCCCGAGGATCGTGCATGTGAAGGCAAACTTGTTGGACAGCATATGCAATGTCGGGCCTGGTGAATGTCAAGTACTGAAGAGCACCCGCGAGGCTGCGATAAGCTGTGGGATCAGCAACAGAGGGACCAGCAGTGGCAGATACTTTGGCACAGGTGTCAACGGGAGTGGAGCATGGTTTGCAATCAGCCATGCCATGACGAGTCAAAATGTCCAGTGCATACTGACGTTGAGAGAGGAATAAAGAGTCACCTCGTCGCTGAACTGCCATGCCAAGAAAATGATGAAGAGGGCCAAGGTCCTTCATGGCGAACTCCTTCATCAGAGCATCAATAACTCGGCGGAGAAGCTGCTGGGAGGAGGCAGTGAGAATAATATCGTCCACGTAAAGCAGCAGATAGACAGTCTCTGAACCATGGCGGTAAACAAAGAGAGAGGTGTCTGAGCGAGCTTCAGTGAACCCCAGGGAGAGCAGGAATGATGCAAAGCGGCTGTACCATGCACGGGGAGCTTGCTTCAGGCCATAAACGGATTTGTTGAGTCTGCAAACATGCTGAGGGAGAGCAGAGTTGGTGAATCCGGTTGGCTGGAAGCAGTACACAGTCTCTGAGAGGGTCCCTTGAAGGAAGGCATTCTTGACGTCAAGTTGATGAATCGGCCAATCCCGGGAGTGAGCTATAGTGAGGACAGAGCGGACAGTGGCCGGTTTGACAACAGGACTGAAGGTTTCATCGTAGTCAATACCGGGGCGTTGAGTGAAGCCACGAAGAACCCAACGAGCTTTGTATCTCTCCAGCGAACCATCAGCATGGAATTTATGTTTGAAAACCCATTTTCCGGTGACCACGTTGGCATTGGCGGGCCGAGGGACAAGCTCCCAAGTGTTATTGTCCATGAAGGCGGCATATTCTTCTTCCATGGCGCGACGCCAGTGAGGATCAGCGAGGGCATCGCGGCATGACCGGGGAATGGGAGACAGACCCTCAGCATGAAGAATACGAGGCTGAATGTATCCAGTCTTCCCACGAGTCATCATACCATGGTTGTTGTCAACCGGTGTGACGGGTACAGCACCAACCGGAGGACCATCTTTAACATACCGTGGGGGGGAAGGTATGATGCTGGAGCGGCGAGGAGGAGCAGCAGCCGGTGATGATGGTGATGGTGGAGGGCGCCGAGTGTACACTTGGGTGACAGGCGGCTTCTGAAAAGTTGCTGCCATAGGATCTGCAGGGGATGGATGGCGCCTGGAGTACACGTGGGTGACCGGCGGTCTCGGTAGAGCTTCAGCCATGGGCAGTACCGGAGGAGCAGCAGGCGCCGGAGCAGCAGGCGCCGGGGCTGCAGCAGGCACCGGGGCTGCAGCCTGAGGCAGCACCTGGGCAGGGCGAGCTGCTGGCGGTGTGTGGAAGCCTGGGGGAGGGCGCCGGGGTGCTGGCCTGGCCAGAACGGGGGGCCAGAGCGGAACAGGAGCATCCTCAGATACCTCTGGTGCAGCCTGCAGAGGGAACTGAGCAGGGGCACCGGAAGTTGTACCTGCAGACGAAGAAGGAGCTAGCAGCTCATTGTTAGTTAGAAAATCAAGCTCGTGAGGAGTGGAGGTCCGGTGTCGAGAGAAGGGAAAGGTCGTCTCATCAAAGATGACATGACGAGAGATGATGACACGGTTAGTGTTGAGATCGAGGCACCGGTATCCTTTGTGATCAGGAGAGTAGCCAATGAAGGCGCACAGGGAAGAGCGAGGGGCAAGTTTATGAGGGGTGGTTGCGGTGAGATTGGGGTAGCAAGTGCAACCGAAAGTACGAAGATCATGATAGGCGGGCTGGGTGCCGTGGAGAGCAAAGTAGGGTGTGCTCATGTCTAGAGTCTTAGTGGGAAGGCGATTCAGGAGGTGGGTGGCTGTAGCAAGGGCATCAGCCCAATAAGAAGGGGGCATGGAGGCTTGAAATAGTAGAGTGCGGGTGACATTGTTGGTGGTGCGAATCATGCGCTCGGCTTTGCCATTCTGCTGTGAGGTGTAGGGGCAGGACATGCGAAGCACAACACCTTTAGCGAGAAAGAAGGCACGGGCAGTGGAGTTGTCAAACTCACGCCCATTGTCACATTGCACGGATTTGATGGTGCAACCAAACTGAGTATGCACATAGGCAAAAAAATTAGAGAGCACAGAAAAAGTATCGGACTTGAGGCGCAGTGGAAAGGTCCAAAGAAAATGGGAGCAGTCATCGAGGATAACTAAGTAATATTTGAAACCGGATACACTGGTAATAGGTGATGTCCACAGATCACAATGCACCAAATCAAAATTCTTAGCTGCTCTAGAGGAAGAACTATGAAATGGTAAACGAACATGGCGTCCAAGCTGACACGCATGACAGAGGGAATCATCAGCAGGCTTGCTGCAGACTATGGAAGAAGACTGAGCAAGACTCTGAAGGGTAGCTGCGCCGGGATGACCGAGACGACGATGCCAGGTAGTCGGGGAGGGAGTTGCCACCAAGGCGCAGGGACTGGATGGAGATGCAGGAAGCTGCAAGGTGTAGAGGGGTCCCGAGCTGTTACACCGAAGGAGGGTGTTGTTGGAATGGAGATCCTTCACAGAAACACCAAGAGGGTCAAATTCAACTGAAACAGAATTGTCAGTGGTGAATTTGCGAACAGAAATAAGATTTTTAATAATATCAGGAGCTAGAAGGACATTGTTGAGGCAAAACGGGCCGGGAAGAGTGGAAAAACCAGTGCCAACCACTGGAAGAATGGCACCGTTGCCAACAACAATAGAAGATGGAAAAGAGGAAGATGGCGAAGCTGTGATCATACCAGGGTTGGAGGCAATATGAGAGGAAGCACCAGAGTCAATCACCCATTCCGAGGAGCTTGGTGGTGGTGACAGGGTGACGGTGCTGAAGGCGTTGGCGAGATTCTCAGCAGTCCATGGCGACCAAGTGGAGGTGGGAGCCTGCTGAGGCGCCTGGTAGTATGCCCCGGGGGATGGCGATGGAGTGAAGTATCCCGGGGGCATACCAGCAACCAGAGCTTGCTGTGGTGATGGGGACTGGACGACGCGAGGCGGTGGAGCACGAGGACTGCCAGGAGTGGACCCGGGCCACATATGAATGGACCCTGTCCAGGGGTTGAGGACAGAGGGCCACTGCTGGCCACCTTGAGACTGCTGGTGCTGGTTGCTTGAAGAGCCACCCTGTGAGCCGCCTTGGCCACGTCCGCCGCGGCGGCGTCGACTGCGGCTGTTGCCGTTGCCTGGCTGCTGCCCCCCGGCAATCTGATGAGAGCGCGGAGGAGCAGAGGGCGGAGGAGGAGCCGGCGGCTTGCTGGAGGATGAGGCGACGAGGGCCGAAGGCGGTGCTGAAGGTGGCGCCATGTTGAGCTCGGCCAGGCGGAGATCAGCACGGACATCAGTGAAAGAGGGAAAAGGCTTCTGTCGAGTGACGAGCTGCGACATGAACTGGAAGCGTTCATTGAGTCCGCGCAGAACGTTTAGCACCAGCGTACGGTCCAGAATGGGCTCGCCAAGGTCGGCAAGGGCATCCGCCATATTCTTCATCTTGCGACAGTATTCGTCGATGGAGAGGGCGCCCTGGCAGAGGGTGCGAAACTCGGCGTCGAGCAGCATGGCGCGTGACTCGCGGTTGTTGAAGAACTGCTGTTCGAGGCCGAGCCACGCCGCCCGAGCAGGGATACCGTCGCGCTCGTGGACGACGTCGAGGAGGTCGGGGGAGATGGTGTTGAAGATCCACGAGACGACGACGCAGTCCATGCGAGACCACGCCGCATCGTGGGCATGAACGACATCGCTGAGGACATGGTCCTTCAGGGCGAAGCGACCGAGGGCGAGCAG
Organism: Miscanthus floridulus; assembly: GCF_019320115.1. Taxonomy (NCBI): domain Eukaryota; kingdom Viridiplantae; phylum Streptophyta; class Magnoliopsida; order Poales; family Poaceae; genus Miscanthus; species Miscanthus floridulus. The sequence continues at coordinate 135,029,055 of NC_089588.1, forward strand.
GATGTAGCCACGCCACTTGGAGTAGTTGGAGGACTGCAGGTCGAGGACGATGGGAATCAAATTCTTGATGTTCTGCACAGCAGCAGCCTGGCTATGGAGGCGAGCAATGGCCACGGCTTCAGAGGTGACAGAACGCAAGTCGTCGTCGTCGGAAGCATCGTCGCGGAGCGATTCAGCGCGGAGCCGTTCGCGGAGGGCGGAGGCCTGCCGCTCCAGAGCGTCGGCCTGCTCGCGCTCCGCATCGAGGGCGGCGGCGGCGGCGCGGACGCGTTCCTGAGCATCGGCGGCGGACTTGAGGAGGGCCGCCTCCTCCTGGAGCTGCTGGGACCGCTCGGCGTTAGAGTCCCGCAGGGAGGCGGCCTCGTCTTCCAGTTTCTTGACGGCGGCGAGGGCTTCGTCGCGAAGCTTTGCCGCGGCGGCGGCCGCCGGGGCGCTGGAGCTCGAACCGCCGGATGGAGGAGCAGTCATGGAGAGGAGAGGGGACGGGGCGCGCGCAGCGGCCGACGAGGGGCGCGCGACGGCCGTCCGTCGAGGGGGCACGCGGCGGCGCGGGGCGCGGAGCGCGAGGCGCGCGCACGACGCGAGGCGGGCGCGGGGTGCGAGGCGGGTGCGTGCGGTGGAAAAGCGGAAGCAGGGGAAAGGGTACAGGACCAGATTAGTCTTCTGATACCATGATAGACAGTAAAGCCAATAGGCTTAGCATACTTGATTATGTTTACACAGGGGATTACAATATATAGAGGCCCAAGGGGCCTGTTCACATAGCCACATAGGGTGGCGTACAGCTGACTTAAATAGCAGTAATAGACTAGCACAAAGACCAAAGGGATTAGCAGCACAGTAATCTAACAATTTCAAGTATCTTTCAATACGATTTGGTTTTATTGAATTCATAATATATTATATGTGATGTGGCTAGTTGGCTCATTAGCTGGGAATGGAAGGGTAGATGGTGAGATGGTGTACTCACCCTCACAAGGAGGCTCTGAGCAGGCTCTTCAGATGGAATTAAGTTTAAAACAGACTCTGAACTAACTGAACCGAACAAACCCTGAGTGAACTGAAACAACTCCTGAACAAACTCTATCCTAGCTACTTGTGGACGATGTGGTTCCTTCTTCCTGTGACGCTCATATATTTTCCTGATGAATGTGTCAACAACAATAAGAGATTGGTCAAATTATATCTCAAAAGACTTTTGCAAATCCCAACATGCGTTATAAAAAGAAATGGAGGGAGTATTAATTAGGCAACTAGCTAGTGAGGCATCACTACATTAGGTCTTTAGACATTAGGATTTGATTAGAATCTACATACCAATGTACAGTAGCAAAGTAATGATTCGAAAGCTAGCAGGTACACTTCCTTATTTGGCTACTGGTAGCTTGGGCACCGTTTCATTGCTTTATGGGTGGAGGAACCTTTCTGGCACTATGATGTGCTAAATTTGGTGTCGATTAGGCAATTAGCTGTATTTTCATACGTCAGTAATCAAGCCTTTAAGCCATTATCTTATCAACGCAAAGTTGCACAACAATAATTGAAAGCTAGTGCCAAACTTTCTCTTCTGGTAATCTGCACCATGGCTACCAATTCTCAGGTTTATTGTTCCAGCAACCTTTTTGTCATTGAAGTTACTAAAGTCAGTATGAATTTGGCAATTAGCTGTACTTTGAAACATGACTATTTAGGTCTTTAATCCATTATGACTCAATAAAAGTTTCCTAATTTATCTCTCACTTATTGATTTGAAGCAGGTTGCCGCCCTTGGTGCCATTTGCAATATTGCTGTTAATTTGACACCCAGGAAATCAGTTCTTCTTCACTCTGGGGTTGTCTCACAACTTGTTCATTTGTCAAAGTCCATGGATCCAATGTTGAGGCTAAAATCTGTATGGGCTCTCAGGAATATTATGTTCCTTCTTAGTCCCAAGGATAAAGACTTCATTGTTAAGGAGTTGACCTTATCTACTCTTTCAAGCCTCATATGTGGTAAGTCTAATGCCTAAATATGATTATGAGGGAACTGCCATAGTATGTTGACTGCTAATTGTGGAATGTCATGCAGATTCTGAACATTTTGTTCAAGAACAGACCTTGGCACTCGTGCACAATCTTGTTGATGGATATGTGGACTCTGCTAATTATGTCATTGGCGAAGATGGAATGGTTATGGATGCTATTGCAAGACAACTGAACAATGCATCTGCCCCGGGAGTGTGCATTCAGGTCAGTTTTCTTCAAAAGTATAGTCTATTTATTTACTTATTTTGAAGATTTGTAATAATATAACCGTATGTCAATTCATATGCATATGCATTTTTTAATTTTGAAGGGACAGCCAGACAGGAGAGGAGAGAAGCATCTATTCTAGTGAACTGCATAGTTTTTATCCCATTCTTTGATATTTTGGACATATGTGCTTCTCTATGACTTACCATTTTGCAGAAGAATGCAAAAACCATTGTGCGGCAAGTCACTGATCTTGCTATTCCCTCTCTTCAGGGTATGTATGTGCTTGCAAACATTGCGGCTGGAAACGAATTGAACAAGGAAGCTGTGATGAATGTTCTTCTTCCTCACGGAGTGGATCACATCAAACCATCGTTTGTAGTGAACTTTCTGCAAAGCAAGGATAAACAGTTGCGGGTTGCCACCCTGTGGTGCCTTCTGAACTTGATTTACCCAAAATGTGAAGCCTCATCTGGTAGAGTTGTCAGACTACAAAATGCTGGAGTGATCCTACAAGTGAAAAGCATGATAAATGACCCCTTCTTGGATTGCAAGGTACTCCCCCCTCCTTAAACAATTTGATCCTATGATGACTAGCATCGTTGGCATCTAGTCTGTCCTAATTGACAGAAGTTCTCAAAATTAATCTCACTGTGTGATAAACCTAATTTGCAAAATGTTGAATCTCTTCTTCAGCTTAGAGTTTGTATGGTGCTTGAACACTGCATGGACAATGCGGACGATTGTTTCATGTGAGCAACCAGTATTTGATCTTGGCAAACAAAGTTTATGGAACCATATTCAGATCAGGAAAGAGGAAATCAGTGTGCTTCAGATCCAATATATGCCCTGAACAGTGGAACATGGGCACCATATTCAGATCAGGAAAGAGGAAATCAGTGTGCTTTTGCTGATGTCTCCAGGTCGGCAAGAGCCAACTGTCATTTTTGCACCATGAGAACCTGACAACCGGTACCTGTTGTGCATATTGTCCATTACTTCCTTGTGACCGTGTCTGGAGAACTTGAGCTGCCTGCTCGCAGACTGAAAGGCTTTAGGCGCTAGATCCAGAAATCCCGTTTTTCCCAGTGCCTGCCGAACCTGGTGCATGGTTTTGCGATGTTGAGTGTATAATTGAGGGACTGCTGTCGCTGTTGTACAAAATTTGTATTTCTGTTGCAATAAGGCCTTTTTTACATGCACCTACGGGTTAGACGTTGTCCATGGATTCCCATGTTCCCTGAAAATAAAGAAGATGCAAGTGTCCATGCATGTTTTGAGTTGCAGATCAAAGTTTGCGCCTATTATTTCATACTGGTTGCGGTTAGCTGATCTTGGGTCCATTAATGTGATGTCAAGCCAACTGGCAAAATAGCATTGGCTCAAAGTTCAAAATTCAGAAATTTTGAACTATTTTATTAGCGGGTTTGGCGGTTTGCCATCTCTGTTTGAAATTTTACTAGAATACCTTAGAATCTGCAGACCGAAAATCAGTGGTTGATGCTCTGATTGTTCTGAGCTCGGGGTGATTGCTGGTACCGAATTTAGCTGAACAAAGGTTCAGACCAATCTAATCTACTTGTACTGAACGAGTGATTAATTACTTTAGATAATCATGTTACGGTCCACTACAAATTTTGACTGTCATCTATGTATATGATATATGGACACACATATTGGAGAGAGATCATACATATGACATACTCCCTCCGTCCCACAAAGAAAGAGTTATGGAATATGTGCATATTAAATTTTCTCAACCTTGATTAGGTTTGTAGAAAATACGTGCAACATTTATATCTCCAAATAAGTTTATTATAAAAGTGTATTCAACGATTTATTTAATGATATTAATTATGTATTATAAATATTAATATTCTTTTATATATAATTGGTTAAAGTTAAAAAATATTGATTTCTCGGAAAGTGAGAACGTCTTCTATTTTTGGACGGAGGAAGTACGGTGGTTCAACTCAGATATACAGTGACATTGGGTGATGGCAGCGGCGTTGATAGTGACTAGCGAGGGGCACGAAAATACGAAGCAGACCGCCAGAGTTGGACGTTAGCGTGTAAGGCCTCGTTTATTTCCAAAAAATTTTCCCAAAAAGTGATACAGTAACTATTACATCGAATCTTACGATATGTGCATGGAGTATTAAATGTAGACGAAAAAAACTAATTGCACAGTTTGGTTGGAAATCGCGAGACGAACGTTTTGAGCCTAATTAGTCCATGATTGAATACTAATTGCTAAATAAAAACGAAAATACTACAGTAGCCAAATTTTCAAATTTCGCCCAACTAAAGCAGGCCTAAACAAAAAAGTGAGGTCTCCTTTCCGGGTTTCTTTTGCCACTTGAGTTCAATTGTTAATTGAGAACCTTTCAGATTAGGAGTGACTATTAATTTTTATGATAGACAAGAAAAAGATAGCCATATTGTGCATGGAACAGTTGAATTGTTCGGGAACAGAGAAAACCATCTGTTTCAAACTGTAAGTTGTTATGACTTTTCAAAATACATAGTTTTTATTATGTGCCTAATACGTAACAAAAGATACTTCTCTAGAATCTAGAAAAGCGATAGGCAAGAGTCGCCCCGACCCGAGCGAACACGGGATGGGAGAAGCCCTAGGCCCCCGACCTGACGGCCTCTCCCGCGCTGCCCCAGCGCCGGCGCCCCTTCCCTCCCCCTTCCTCCCCCTCCTCCCTCTCCCCCTCCACATCCCTTACCCTCCCCACACACACCATCCTTGCAGGATCCAGCGCTGGAGCCAACTCGCGAGCTCCCTCCCCGTCCCCACCGCCGCCGCCGTAGGGCACCATCGCCGCGGCCACCACCACTGCTGTGGACGTGGGACCCAACGTTGGAGCCAACTCACGGGATCCCTCCACTTCCCCCCGCCGCGGCCGCCACCGCCTCTATGGACGCCCTAGGGCTACTCATGGACACCGGATCTGGCGTGCGAGCACCGACCGCAATGCCATTGCCGCAGCGGCCGACGAGGTAGCCGCTGACGGCTGCGGAGGCCGCCTCGGTGCCCCGCCCACTGCTGCTGCAGCAGCGAGCACTAGGAAGCCCCGGTGGGGACGGACCTCAAGTTGCGTGGGCTGCTTCTGGGTCCGCGTCCTCTAAGGCCAACGGCTCGCCATGGCTGTAGGTGTATATGGTCGCCCTTGCTTTTGCCGCCGATCCCCTTGATGCCTTCCTCGTCGACCCGTATGGGCCTCGGGATGATGAGCATGGGACCAATGCAGCGACCGCGACCACCCTCTCGCCGCCGGCGGAGCCATTCTACCTAGGTTGCTCCTCAGGAGAGCCATCGGTGGGCGGATGAAGACAACGACGGCGAGGACTCCGACGATGACCCCCCAACAACCTATCTGGATGTTGTTCGTCGCCTGGCCAAGCGGGTAGCTGCTTCCCCGCCGTGTGCCCAAACTCGTTTAGTCATGGTTCTGGCCTGTGGCGGAGCGGACGCGGAACAGCAGGGACCTTGGTGAAGGCGAAGGAAGCGCAACCGGCCACCCCAGCTAGTGTGTGGCCTGCCTGCTCGTCCCTGCCTGCCAATGCCTCGGCCACAGCGGTCGGGTCTCCGCCCCCAACGTCGATGGGTGGCAGGAGATCCTCCACCGACAGGAGACGTGACCTGTGGCCGCCTTGGCTGAGAAGCAACTTCCGTAGGTCCGGAAGATCCCCGTAGAGCTTTGATGGTAGATGTTTCAACTGCCTTTCCTACTCGCACCGAGTAGCGACTTGCCGGTTGCCACGGCGTTGTCTGCGCTACCATGGCTTTCGCCACCTCAGTAGGGACTGCAAGCGGCCTAGGCATGCTATGACGTTGGCGGCAAGGGGTGGCAACCGACCATGTCACTCCACTCGTGGAGGCAACCCACGGGCCTCCCAGCATGCGCCACACGGTGGCTCAGACAGGACCGTGCAGGGTGCCGCGGGGGGCACCAACGAAACTCAACGATGACGATGGCGGCGCCGGAGTAAGCCAGCGGGGGGACATCAGCTTGGGCGCACCTGCTGGCTACGCCGATAATGCTATTACACTGCTATTGTAGTCTGCTTCCCCGAGCCAGACCCGTTGGTGTTGGAGCTGTGCGCAAGTGCGGGGACTCTCCCGTAGGGCGACCCTATGCTAGAGGAGCTCGTCGCCTCGCTTGTCGTGAGTCGCCTAGCAGGAGCACAAGCGCCTGGGTGCCCGTCGGCGTCGGTAGTGACCTCTTAGGATGCGGACTCATCTCAGGTGGACACCCGCTCTCCGGCAAAGGCTGCCCAGTGGACGTCGGTCTCACCTCCGATGTCGCCAGTCAGGGGCCGCCACAAGTCATGCCGTTAGTCGAGACGTGCACTGACCCAGTGTTGGTCGGGGCAGCCACCCCAGGAGACGTGACGGTTTTTGGCTGCCACGGATGCCGTCAACCGCACTCCATCCCCTCAGACGACCTCTGGCGACAGACGCCTCAAGCGCTTCACCGTGGGAATCATAGAGGCGAGACAGCCACCACTCCTGGAGCTGCTCTGGTGACAGACGCCTCAAGCGCTTCACCATGGGAATCACAGAGGCGAGGCAGCCACCACTCCTGGAGCTGCTCGGAGATGATACGCCTCAAGCGCTTCACCGTGGGAATCACAGCGGCGCAGAACATATCACACAGCCCGGCGTCCAAGCGAGGCGAGCACCTTGTCTTGAAGCGCGTAGGACTAACCAGTGGGATGTTATCTCCATCAGCGCCGACCCTGAAGGCATGTGAAGAAATCTTCAGCAGTGACCCCGGTAATATGCAGGCGCTCCATGAGTTGTTCCCATCGGATGGCGACATGGATGCACGCAAGCAGCGCCGCCGCTGCTCGGCAGCCCAGACATAGGCCTCCTAGCTAGTGCCGCAATTCGGGTTGATTAGTGTCCAATGTAACCGCATAGCTTTCAGTATACTAGGGAGGGTACGAGTGTCCATATATAACTTTTCTGACCACCTAGGGCGCCACTAAGGCGTGTTGTATTAAACTTTTTCTCTAACTTAATAGAAAGACGCGCAAATCTTTTGTGGGATCGAGAAAAAAAAAAGAACCTAGAAACGCCAAAATGACTTACTAATTGGAATGGAGCGAGTACTAAGTATGGATGTTAAATGAGGCAAATAGAGAAACATTGGCCTGTAACCTTTTTACTCTACCTTTGATGTTGCCTTGACCTTGTCTTGTTAAGGGCCTATTTGGTAGAACTCCATTTGATTCTAATTCTCTATAGAAGCTGATTCTATGAGAGAAGTGATTCTACGGCTGTAAGTTATTATCTTTGATTCTTTAGCATAAACGCTCAAAATCACAATGGTGAATCACTTTACAGAATCAGAAGAAGCTACTTTTTTTAGCTCTCAACCTCTTATTTCATTTTAGAGAATTACTTCATGGAATCAGCTGAGAATCACTTCTCCATACAAAACTATTTTGCAGAGCTCCTGCACTCAACGAAGAATCAGCTCTGGGAGCTCTGCCAAATAAGACCTGACGGTATGTTTTGGCAACTCTTCAACTCTTAGAACTTTAAGAAGCAAGCTAAGGCTATCCCCGGTTTATAAGACGGAATCAGATATGGCAGGATCTCTTAAATTATATTTTAACTATTTATTTATTATATAACAATTGTATAGTATTTTAAATTAGAAATCTGACATATCAAGCTTGTATTACAATAGTAGTTAAAATTTTAGCTAAATTATTGGTCAAAGCTTGTGAAGTTTAAATCTTGATATACACATTTGTTGCTATTTATCTTTTTTACGTACTTTAATGTTTCTAATAGTTGGCTTTTGCGTGCCGAGGGGTGGAGCTTCCTAAGGAATGGTAAGCATATTTGATCAGGAAATAAGTTAAATTTTACAAATTTTGAATAACAATTAGTCAAGCTATATGTAAGATTAGGTCATAAAACTTGCATAAATTGATTTGTGTTCAAAGCATCTCTGAGAAAATATTGATTTTTAATAACTGAATACATTCTGCAAGAGAAGTTAAAGAGTCAAAATCTATTTCATATGACTTTTTCTCTTGTCATATATCATTTCTAGATAAAGGGACCTGTAGACGTATGTCATGTATTTTTGTTATCTTAATATACAAAGTCACACAAACATGTATTTTCAAGTACAAATCTAATAACATAACTTTTTAAATTATAAACTTACGCGTTTATGAAGAGATTGTTGTTCAAAAGTTTGTTTAGTGAAATGAAATGTTCATCGGTCTGTATATTTTCCAATGACGTGCCACACTGCCACTGTGGATGTAGGTGCGCGTTTTTAGGAAGGGATGTGCATGTATGTACTCACGAAGAAATATACTCTTAGTGCATGTTTAGTTCCTAAAAATTTATAAAATTTTTCAAGATTTCTCGTCACATCGAATCTTTGGACCCATGCATGAAGCATTAAATATAAATAAAAAATAAAACTAATTACATAATTTAGACGAAATTCACGAGACGAATCTTTTAAGTCTAATTAGACTATGATTGGACACTAATTGCCAAATAACAACGAAAGTGCTACAGTACCATTTCCTAAAAAATTTCGCCAACTAAACAAGGCCTTAGAGTAAGCTCAATAATAAAGCCAAGTGTTTGGGTATAAGTTATAAGAGCCAAGCTATACAATAATCAGCCTTTTATTTGTCTATAAAATTTCTTTATTATTATATATTTTTATTCTCTTTTCTATTTCTTTTTACGTACATCTCTATTGGGACTCACCAGTGCCTATGCTTCCGTGTTCAGCTTATTGTTTGTACGAGAGCCCAGCTCTCTTCTCTCTCCTTCTTTTTCTTTCACACAAGTAAAAATATTGATTAGATTGGCTATAAGCCAGTGGACACGTGTAATAAATGCCGGTCTCTCGCTGCCTACACCTGGCAGCTTGTGCGTACCTATCTGTGGTGGTGGCGTCGTTGCCATGTGCTGCGTGGGAAATGGAAATGGCCGCCGCGGACGTAGCGGGTGGATCCAAAGCGGCGGGCCCCATAGCCAGCCGCATGCCATGAGGCACCCTCAATGCAGGAAATCATGAGTAGTTTCCGGAGCATAGAACATCGTAAGAGGAAACTATCTTTCCCATTGCAAGATTTTCTCTCGGTGTCTAGATAAAAAAATTAGCCAATCAATCACCTTGTTCTCTATCTCATCGAAGGATCCTCTGTGCAGAAACCACACCACACAGCTACGCCGAGGCGAGTCCAGAGCGAAGCCGCGTCGGCGCCGGAGCCGCAAGCCAGCACTGGCGGCCGCGTCCTCACCGCCCACCAGAGCCGCGACGTCCATAGCCTCGACGGTAGCGGAGGAGTGGCCTGCACCTGCCCCCGCAGCCGTGCTCCCGTGGCGCAAGCCTCGACGACGGAGAAGGAGTGGCCTGCGCCTGCCCTGGCCTCGGACCTGCCCGCTGCACTCCCGCTCCGGCCCTGCCTCCCGCACGCGAGCTCCCGCTAGCGTAGGAGGAGCGGCCCGCGCCTGCCCCGGTAGCAGCGCTCCCGTGGCCCAAGCCACGGCGGCGGCGGAGGAGTGGCCCGTGCCTGCCCCGGACTTGGACCTGCCCGCCGCGCCCCAGCTCTGCCCCTGCCTCCTGCACGCGAGCTCCCATCGGCGGCGAGCAAGTTCTGCCCTGGCGCGAGATCCGGCTGCTCAAGATCCCGCCGGCGGCGAGCGAGATCCGCCGCACAAGGTACCGCTAGCGGCGAGCGAGGTCCGGCGAGCGAGAAGAAGGCTTCGTGCATGGGATCCCAGGTGCTGATGGAAACCATTGCCCTCCTCCACGACGCTGGTTGCGGGTGGTTTCGATTGCTTCGATGCTCGTGAAGACTCGGTTTTTAAATTAAAAATGATTTCTTCATTTTCTCCTCTCTTTTCATTAAATTGTTGGTCACATTAGCAAAATACCTACGTGACAACATAATTAATAGGGATAAAAACTATTGTAGTTTCTGTATTAGGAGTTTAGCGCGAGAGATGCTTTCTTAATAAGGCTGCTATTATATATAATTAATTAACTAGTATACCGCGCGAGAGATGCCAAGATTTCATTCAAAAGGTTCAATGTGACGCCGCGTTATTCGTCTCCTTCCGTTCCGTCCGTTGGATTTATTCCATCTCAACAGCGGGCATATAGGAGGACCAACAGCGTTCCTGGCACGTCCTCCCACGCCTCTGAAAGCCCTAGTTTAGTTTTGGATAATTGATGAAATCTATTAGACTAACTCTATGTTTTAAGTGTGTAGAATGAGATAGGTCGGTCCAAATCTATGGTGGAGCTAGATGACACTCAAGTGATGGAGATGATCACAAGATGATGATCAAGTGTCCTAACTTGGAAAAGAAGAAAGAGAAAAATAAAAATGGACTCGAGGCAAAGGTATAAAGCTAGGGCCATTTTATTTTACCGATCAAGACGCAATAGAGTGCGTGACTGGATTTATGATAGATAGTCGTACTATAAAAATAGGAGAATTCATGATTAATGCAATTATCAAGTGCCACTAGATAAAATAATTCATTGCATATGCATTAGGACCTGGTGTGTGCTAACTATGCTCTTGAAAATGCTAACATACGTGCACAAGTGTTCGGTACACTCTGGTGATGACACATGAGAAAGGGTAAAGAGATTGCGCTTGAAATAGAAGTTGCAGGGGCGTCAGACCGAGTGTCGGACTGGATGGCTCAGGGTTCGATGGCTAACACTAACTAGCAGAGAGCAGCGCAGTCCAGCGAAGGCGTCGGACCGAGCGTTGGACCACGCGAAGCTGGCATCGGACGGTACACGAACTCTGTTCACCAGGACGAGCACGCGGGCAGTTGGTTTCGCTGTGAGGGTTGGACCGTCGTTGGTCCAACAAAAAATACCTCTCTGCATACCTTCTGGAGTGCGTTGGACCGTGACTGTGCACCGGTCCGACGGTTGCACTGTTCACGTCCGACAGTTGGGACGACGGCCCGACAGAGAGCCATTGGAGCATGGCAAGGGCTAGTTCATTTGAGTAGGACGCATGGCAGCACAACAGTGCCGTGGACGGGCGTCGGACCGTGCCTCGAACGGTCCGACGGTCCCGCGCCGGTGGTCCAACGGTCGGTCAACAGCTCTAATGGCAAGTCCAAGTGAGGGGCGCCTACTTAAGTGGATTGGCCGGCTTCGGGGACTCTCTCTTGGCACTTTGTAGTATTGCACATCCCCTAGAGCTGAGATACTCTACTCCCACTCCTCTCCTTCGATTGTTCATCATCTAAGTGAGTTGGGAGAGTGATCCAAGGGCATTTGGTTGAGTTCTTGCATCTAGTGGCACTTGGGATTGCATTCGCTGTAGATTTTCTTGTTACTCTTGGTGGTTGTCGCCACCTAGATGGCTTGGAGCAGCGGTGATCGTTGAGTGAAGGGTGGTGCTTGTCTCTGGCTCCAATCGGTGAGGGGTTCTTGTGCCTAATTCCCGTGGAAGATCACAAAAGGCAACTCTAGTAAATTGCTTTTGGCTTATGTGCCCTCTTTTGTTGGTGGTTCTTATGGCACCTGTCGGTGCGGGACCCACAGGATACCCCGCAAGAAAGAGAGAAGATCTAATCTAACTAGGTTTCTCCCCATGTAATCTTAGTAGTAGTATTATTCTGTAATCCTATTAGGAACTCTCATTGTAAACCGACTAGGACTCTGACCTCCTGACTATATAAAGGAGGGCAGGGTTCATAGAGGAGGGGATTTTGGTAACAACACAACAACACACAATCAATCCAACGCAAATGCTAACGCCGACTGGACGTAGGGCTATTACTCGATCAAAGATCGAGGGTTCGAACCAGGATAAATCGACTGTCTCTTGCGTTAACCGTCGAGTTCTGCATACGCTGAAGCCCGAACAAACTGCCCCGGGGACCCCCGTGGCAGGCTATCGGTGGTCAAACATCGACACCTGGCGCGCCAGGTAGAGATTTTTGGCGACTTTGCACCCAAGAGCTCGATGGACCTCGACAACATGATCTTCTCAAAGGGATCAATCTTCATCTTCGGTTCATGGATCTACGAGGCAGGCGACGATGGCAAGCTCCAAGGCTGTCTCCTCGAAGATTCAGATCATCATTAGGACTTTCTCATTTCGGCGACAACGACAGATCAACTTGCTAGAAGATTCGCGCAGCTCATGATGTCCAATCCAACTCAGATCTCGCGACTTCACGCATCCGATTCAAACTCAAGTTCTGCTTCCGAGACAGAGTCTTGTCCGAGTTCTTTCGGAAAACCGAGTTCTTTTCCGACAAAGCTCCGGAACACGACGTCAACCTATCAAGAATACTACTCGGAGTACACTCGGAGTACTTCAAAGAAGTCGGGTCCTTTTTCGTTCGGACTCCACAACATGACAACATCTTATCAGACATGGTCCGAAGGATCCACCTATCCCGTGCTTAGAATGCCACTGAAAGGAGCCCAGGAAGGTCTCATCTTAACTATAACCTCCCAAGACTGCTTCGTCCACTGGCCAGGTTCCATTCCTGAGGATAGTGGCACTCAACTAGTCGACAACGCGACAACAATAGCTCTACCCTACCAAGAAGGAGACTCGATCTGTGACCTTGAAGCTTCTACTGAAGTTATCAATAACTCTGATAGTATGGAAACCAAAGACGATGACGGAACAACTCACGCTAGAGAAGTATTCATGATTCACCGTCCTCGATCACCATTAGTCCCCCTAGAGGCACCCGATGTCAGGTCTTCAGATGAATCTGAATCCAACATATCACCGTTTATCTAGAGGCACGATGGTGAGACTGAGAGTCAGAGGCAAGCCAGAGAGAGAAAGAACAAATTGAAACAAGGACGTCAACGTCGTGCTAAACAGCGAAAGGACACTTGAATCAAATATGAGTCAGACCTAGGCGAGTATAATAGAAGAAGATCAGAGCGAGAGGTCGAAGAAGGACGAGCAGCGAATACACCTTACGATAAGATTCGGGAAGCACTAGAAGAACTCAGGGCGACTTCATATCCCAATGAAAAACAAGAATAGCTCCGGGACTTCCTCCGATCAACAGTCCTTAGGACGCACGACGGAAGGGCAATATCTCATGAACAGGAAGATCAAAATCAAAGGAAGTCCGCTTTCGAGAGACTTGGACCAAGTGGAAGTCACAATAGAGTCAGTAGAAGAAATCATAGTCAAAACGACAGAGTCGAACAACCAAGAAAGGCCAGAAGCAAAGCACCTACTCGAACTGCCACGCAAAGCTACTCTCACCAAGACAACAGTTGGCAAGAAGGGGGTGCTGAATCAGAATACACAGAAGCCAGAACACACGATAGATTCCCCTGTTTTACAAATAGACTTGCTTCAATACGACTACCCCATAAGTTGAAGCCGTCCAACCACTCCAAATATGATGGTAAGACCGAACCAAAGCAATGGCCCAGGATTTACTCATTGGCCGGAGGAGACTATGACATCAAAACCTTGTTCTTTCCCATAGCCCTAGAAACCATGTCACTTCAATGGTTTGATAAATTGAATCCAGGATCAATCAGAAATTGGGAGGACTTGCAAAGAGCTTTATGTGAAAATTTCGTGGGTATTATTACACACCCAATCACCCACGCAGAGTTAAAAGGACTCAAGCAGAAAGGAGGTGAAAGTCTCAGAAATTACTATCAACGATTTGGCGAACTACGAGCTCAAGTATATGACATCACACAACGAGAAGTAATCGAAGCTTTCTCTCATGGAATCATGGCTAGGTGGCAATTTCAAGACTTCTGCAAAGAAAATCCAAGAAACAACGAAGAATTCAAACGAACAGTAGAAAAGATGATTACTGCAGAGGAAAAAACAAGAGAAAGATTCCCAGATAGAAACAACCGAGACAACCCGGATAGACAAAATCATCGAAACAACAGACAACAGGAAAGAAAGCGTGGTCCAGACAACACAGTAGCAACGACTGACAAATCAAGGAAGTTTTCCAAACCTAGAAGATATGACGACATCGAAAATATACGTTGCCCATTGCACCCTAATGGGAAGCACACCATCGAAAATTGCTACACCTTCAATAATCGATACACAAGAAAAGATAGTAAGAAGAACACTAAAGAAGACAATCAGAAAAAAGATGGGAACAACCACGAAGACAAGGGATTCCAAAAATCTAGGGGGGACGGTAGCAGTGATCTTCGCCGAGGCCCCGAATTCTAGAAGCAAACATCAAGAAAAATTAACACTGAACTATCATGGCAGCAGAACCGGCAACTCCAAGATATCTCAATTGGTCACAGTATCCGATCCAATTTTCAAGAGAAGACCAATGGACTAGCATAGGAAACGCAGGCCATTACCCACTGGTTCTAGATCAACTATTGCCGGTATGACGGTCACCAAGGTACTCATCGATGGGGGAGCTGGACTCAACATCATCTTTTTAGAAACGCTAAGGAAGATGGGACTACAACTCATCGGGATGATTACACCAATAAGCACGCCTTTTTATGGCATAGTAACCGGCAAGGCAGCAATGCCACTTGGACAAATCACTCTACCGGTTACTTTTGGGACTCCCTCGAACTACCGCACAGAGTTCATCAAGTTTGAAGTCGCGGACTTCGATTCATCATATCACGCAATCCTCGGGCACCCAGCACTAGCAAAATTCATGGCAATACCGCATTATCCATACCTGTTGCTTAAGATGCCAGGGCCTAATGGAGTTCTCTCTCTTCGAAGTGATTTGAAGCGCGCATTTGACTGTGATGATCAGGCAATCCAAATTGCAGCAAAAGCAGAAGCCGACAATGGTAGAAAAGAAATAGCCACTATTGCCACAGAAGTAAGCCAAGAAGAGTTAGAGATATCGGCTAAAAAACTCAGCATCCTAGCACCACCAAAAGAAGCCGACGTCAAGCAAATCAATCTGGGCACCGATGATCCCTAAAAAACGGCAACCATCAGCGCCCACCTGTCAGCAAAATCGGAACTCGCGCTCACCAACTTTCTTCGGGAGAACAAGGATATATTCGCTTGGAAGCCGGTCGACATGCCAGGGGTCCCAAGAGAGTTGGCTGAGCACAGAATTGATATCAATGAAGGCTTCAAGCCTGTGAAGCAATGGCTACGACGATTCTCACCTGACAAGAAGGCAACAATTAAAAAAGAAATCATGAAGCTATTAGCAGCCGGGTTCATCAGAGAAATTATTCATCCAGATTGGCTAGCAAACCCAATTCTAGTACAGAAAAAGAATACAGACGAGTGGCGCATATGCGTCGACTACACAGATCTCAACAAACACTGCCTGAAAGATCCATTTGGCCTACCGCGCATTGATCAGAGAGTTGACTCAACGGCCAGATCCGCCCTATTATCATTTCTTGATTGCTATTCATGATATCACCAGATTGCATTAAAAGAACAAGACCAGAACAAGACATCTTTCATCACTCCGTTCGGTGCCTACTGCTACAAAACCATGTCATTTGGACTCAAGAATGCTGGAGCCACTTACCAAAGAGCTATCCAAACGTGCCTTGGAGATCAGATCGGTGAAAACGTAGAAGCATACGTGGATGACATGGTTGTAAAAACAAAGAACCCGGATACACTGATTGAAGACTTAAAACAAACCTTCGAGAACCTGGAAAGGTGGAGGTGGAAATTGAACCCAAATAAGTGTGTATTCGGAGTTCCTTTAGGACAACTACTCGGATTCCTGGTCAGTCATCGCGGAATCGAAGCAAGCGCCAAGCAAATTCGAGCCATAACAGAGATGGGCCCTCCTCGAAAGTGTCAAAGATGTGCAGAAGCTAATAGGCTGCATGGCGGCACTAAATAATTTCATATCAAGACTGGGCGAAAAAGGGTTACCTTTCTTTAAATTACTAAAGAAGATAGACAAGTTCGAGTGGACAGAAGAAGCCAATGAAGTTTTCAAGAAACTCAAGGCATATCTCACATCCTCACCTATTCTCACACCTCCAAAGAAATACAAAGACATGATGCTGTACATTGCGGCAACTTCTACTGTAGTCAGCACGTCGATAGTAGTAGAAAGAGAAGAAGAAGGGCGCGTGTATACAGTACAACACCCAGTATACTACATCAGCGAAGTACTGTCAGAATCAAAAATCCGGTACCCACATGTGCAAAAACTACTCTACGCCCTATTGATCACCTCACGCAAGCTTTGCCACTATTTTGAAAGCCACAAGATTTCGTGGTGATAGATTTACCACTCGGAGACATCTTACACAACAGGGACGCAACAGGGCGCATATCAAAGTGGGCAGTCGAACTCGGTGCTCTCAACATCGATTTCACCCCACGGAAAGCAATCAAATCTCAAGCCCTTGCCGATTTTGTTACCGAGTGGACAGAGATTCAACAACCTATGTTAAATACAATCCTTGACCACTGGAAGATGTACTTTGATGGATCAGTCAAGCTAGGCGGAGCCGGTGCAGGCGTTCTCCTAATTTCTCCAGACGGAAAATAACTCAAGTATGTCCTTCAGATATTATGGCAAGCGATCAACAATGAAGCAGAGTACGAAGCTCTCATCCACGGGCTACGAGTGGCAATTACCATCGGAATCAAGCGATTACTCATATACGGCGATTCGGCAGTAGTCATCAACCAAGTCAACAAAGATTGAGACTGCACCAAAGAAAACATGGGTGCTTACTGCGCTAAAATCCGAAAACTCAAAAAACATTTCCAAGGATTAGAAATTCTACATGTCCTGCGCGATTCCAACATTGCAGCAGATGTCCTCGCCAAGCTCGGATCAGACAGGGCAAAGGTCTCACCCGGCGTATTCATAGAGGAGTTATCAGCTCCTTCTATCAAACAACCCGGTGAGGCAAGCACAGAACTCACAGCCAAAGGCAACCAGATTCTGGTAATTAACACTTCATGGACACAGGCTTTTATTGATTATATCAAAGAAAATAAGTTGCCAGCAGATAAAGAGGAAGCTACCTGAGTTGTTTGTAGAAGCAAAAACTACATCCTAGTGGGGGACAAGCTCTACAGAAGAGCCGCATCGTCAGGAGTACTCCTAAAATGCATCTCATTTGAAGAAGGCAAAGAAATCCTAGGCGAAATACACTCAGGTTGCTGTGGAAATCATGCTGCTTCAAAAACACTAGTAGGCAAGGCATTTCGCACCGGATTCTACTGGCCAACTGCTTTGAAAGACGCAGAAGAACTTGTCAGAAAATGCAAAGGTTGTCAAATGTTCACAAGACAAGCTCATGTACCAGCTCACAATCTCGTCTGCATCCCACCCACTTGGCCTTTCTCCTGCTGGGGACTGGATCAAGTAGGACCTCTCAAGAAAGCAAAGGGTGGTTTCGAGTACATCTTTGTAGCAATTGACAAGTTCACCAAGTGGATCGAATACAAACCACTCGCAAAATATAGCGCAGCCAAAGTAGTCGAGTTCATCCAAGACATTATGCACCGCTTCGGCATGCCCAATCGAATCATCACAGATTTGGGTTCTCCCTTCACAGCTACAGAATTCAAAAGTTGGGCACATGATTGTGGCTTCAGCATAGATTATGCATCAGTCGCACATCCAGAAGCCAACGGACAAGTAGAAAGGGCTAATGGACTCATACTAGCCGGATTGAAACCAAGACTGTATGAAGAGCTAGCAGACTATGGATCAAAATGGATTGAAGAATTACCCAAAGTAGTATGGAGGCTACAAACTCAAATAAGCAGAGCCACCAGATACTCACCTTTCTTCCTAGTTTACGGATCAGAAGCCGTACTACCCGCTGACTTGATTTGGACGTCACCAAGGATAGAACAGTATGATGAAGGAGAAGCAGAGCACACCAGAAGATTAGAATTAGACAGTACAAAAGAAGTCAGAATAAACGCTACCCTTCAATCAGCAAGATACCTCCAAGGATTAAGATGCCACTACAACAAGAATACCCAGCCTCGATCACTACAAGTCGGAGACCTAGTGCTAAGAAGAATACAAAAAACTGACGGACGCCATAAACTACTCAATCCATGGGAAGGTCCTTTTATTGTCTCAAAAGTCACTGGACTAGGCACATACAAGTTAATAACTGAAGATGGGAAAGAAGTCAGCAATACATGGCACATCAGTCAACTAAGAAGATTCTACGCATGAAAATAACTCAAGGAAGAATACATGTATAAACCACAAGAGATCAACGTTCACAGCCAATAAAGATAGTGTTCCTCGACAACATATGTATTATGGCTTGTCAAACGATCATGATCAATAAAGATGGTTTTTCGGCAACATATGTCTTATGATAAGACGCTTGAGCCTGCCGATGAGGGTAGCTAACAAGCTAACACCCAAAATAAAAAGCAAAATGGCTGAAAATACGCCTGAGCATCCCAGCCGAGAGCAAAATAGCTGAAAAGACGCTTGAGCCCGTCGATGAGGGTAGCTAACAAGCTAACACCCGAAATAAAAAGCAAAATGGCTGAAAATACGCCTGAGCATCCCGGCCGAGAGCAAAATAGCTGAAAAGACGCTTGAGCCCACCGATGAGGGTAGCTAACAAGCTAACACCCAAAATAAAAAGCAAAATGGCTGAAAATACGCCTGGGCATCCCGGCCGAGAGCAAAATAGCTGAAAAGACGCTTGAGCCCACCGATGAGGGTAGCTAACAAGCTAACACCTGAAACAAAAAGCAAAACGACTAAAACTAAGCCTAAGCATAGATCAGAGCAATTCCAAGACAAGACCCTCCAGCTACTTGTTCCAAATAGCAAGAGGCTCAGGGGCTACACTGGAGATACCCAAGAACACAAAGATCTAAATATAACGAGTTGTTTACATGGCACAAAAGAAGGCCAGACAAGCACTCGACAGATCAAGAAAGGTTGTCAACACAAAGATCTACATATAACGAGTTGTTTACATGGCACAGAAGAAGGTCAGACAAGCACTCGACAGATCAAGAAAGGTTGTCAACACAAAGATCTACATATAACAAGTTGTTTACATGGGACAGAAAGGTACTCGACAAATTAAGAAAGTTTGTTAAGATAACACGCAGAATTGTTTACATGGCAAAGACGAAAGCTAGACAAAGTACTCAGCAAGTCAAGTAACTCGGATCACTTGGACAACTCATCCAAAGAATAAATAAGGCATCCAGGCAAAGAAGACATCAACAAAAATCTTCATTCAAAAAGAAGTATAATGTCATATTACAAGGCACGAGCATAAAGGTCAATTACATCAAACGTCATCATCAGGAGAAGAGATAGCAATATTAAGATTATCTACAATTCTACTGGCTAAGTCTTCGACCTCAGGCTCCATCCTCTCAACGGCATCAATGTATTCTTGACTATTGGCTTCCTCTGCTATCTTGGACAAAGGCGCCTCTGGAGCAAGAACCTAGACCTGGGCCAGGACATTCTTGGTACACAGTTGGGCGCACCTCTTCACGAACTCTTGGAAATGAGTCGGAATTCGAGGAATTAACTGAGCCCAAGATTGTCCATCATCCGCTGGAGTTCGGAGAACATCGGCTACTGAACGAAAGGATTTCCACAAAGCTTTCCAGTTTTTAGTAGCCGTCGCCAACTTGCCAGACAAGTCTTCAATAGTTTTTTGGGCCTGCACAAGATCTCTATTAGCTCCATGCCTAATCAACTTAGCAAGCGCGAGTTCTTCCTCGGCATGAGTAATTACCTCCTCAACCTTGTTGTGACTAGAACGAACAAGAGTCTTCATTTCATCAATACCCTCCGAGAGCTTCTGCTGTTCAACTTGGAGAGCTGGACAAGGCACCAAACAACAAGTCAGCAGAAAGGAAAGTTTGAATACAGAAGGAAACAAAAAGAACCCGCAATACCATTGCACTCTTTCTTCTCGGCCTCTAAGCTCTTCATGTCCTCCGAATTCTTTAAAGCCTCCTAGATAGCAGCATCCCTCTGCTTCTCGGTCTCAACAACCCGGGCACGAATAGCTTGTTCCTCCTTCTGATGCGTTTGATGCTCAGCCTCCATCTCGGCCTGGCAGAGATCCAGCTCTATCTTCAGGGCACTCAACTCAGAAGACAACTTCTTCTCGGTTTCCGATGAGAAAAAGAAGCCGGTATGGTCCTGAGAGAAGGATTGAACAAAAAGAAAGAGAGAAAAAAGGCATAAGAACAGGAGAAAGACGAACATCTAAAGAAAGAACTTCAGAAAACTTACTTGGAGTTTTTCTCCAAAAGAAGTTGCAAAGGTCGCAAAGTCTCCCCAAGAAGCGATCAACTCTAACAACCGATGAGTGGCATCAAATTGATGAACCACATCTTCAGTAGAAAGAGGAGTGGAGGGAGAAGACGGCCGATACGGAGAAGGCAAGAGCAGGGACACATCATGCGAAGTCCTGGCTACATCCCTAGATGAATCCACCGTCATGGCCACGGTCACCTCTAGGGCAACCAAGTCAGCAGCAGCATCATCACCAGAAAGCCTTGTCCCCCCCCCCCACAACCACTTCACCGACCGTGCGCTCCGAGTCCTAAGGCTCAGTACTCGGTGGCACACCAGAGGGCTGGCAATAAGTCAACGGAGGGACGAGAGAAGACGAAGGCCTAAAAGTTGATAAAGAAACTCGCCAATGAGAACAAGAGAAAAGGAGAACAGAAGCAAAGAGACGAAAATAGAATCCACTCACCCAGCTATCTTCTTCTTCGTAAAACAAAAAGAAGACCTCATAGGGAGAACCACGGCAGTAAAAATGTCCCCGCCACTCGGCGGCAGGAGCGGCGTAGCCGGTACCAGAGCCCTGGAAGAACTTGGTACCAGAGATATGGAAGAACTTGGCACCGGAGGTATAGAAGAACCCAGTGCAGGTGCCTCAGAAGAACTCATACCCGACGACCGCTTACTACAAAAAGATCAAGACCAAAGTCAAAACAAAGAGGAGGGATTCAACAGCAGGAAAATAAGAAAACAACTCACCGCCGCATGATAAGGGGTGCATCATCGTCCTCTTCTTCCTTAGTCTCAACCAAGGCCACCATAGCGCCAGCTGAAAAAAGAACAAAAGTACTCGGTTCAAGATAAAAACAAGAAGACAAAGGGACAGAGTGTATTAATATGCTCACCTAAGAGCATGCTAGCTACAACTGGAGTACCTGGATGAATACTTGGCTGGCGAGACTTCTTGGAAGCAGGTAAACCAGATGAAGAACCATTCGCTCGCCCCCTCTTCGAGACACTACGAGGACCTTGAGGGACTGGACGAGGAACATATTCTTCATATACATCAGCAACTTCGGAAGAAACTCCAAGAAACACTGTGGTGATTGGGAACTTACTGGTTACAGAAGCCCCAACAAGGTTCTCCCCAGTATTCACCACGGCAGGGAGGACATCAAGGGGGATCGGGTCAACAAAGTTGCGCCCCAATTCCTACGAAAAGAATAAAACAACAAGACAAGGAAAATTAAGCAAAAATGGATACAACAAAAGAAATACAGAAAGTACTCGCACGAAGAGAAAACGACTTACAGCTGCAGGTGGCTTGTTGGCAGAGTACTCGGAGATAGTAAGCGGGACAACGCTTGCTCCTTTTAGCATCTTCTGGAGACGCTCGAGTACCTCCTCGTCGGTCAACTCAAGGGCAGGGACCATGCGTGAAGGATCCTCAGCCCCAGAGTACTCGAAGCCAAGGTTCTCTCGCTCCTTCAGAGGCTGAATATGGTGATGAAGAAAGCTCGAGACAATACCAAAGCCGGTCAAGCCCTACTGTTTCAGAATACTTATCCTATCAAGAAATGGCTGGATCGCCTAAACCTCAGCTGTTGTCACAGGGTTCTTATCCCATCGGTCATTAACCAAGGGACCAGATCTAGAGTGAACAACAAGAGAAGGAATCAGATTGGCGGCATAAAACCAGTCGGCACGCCAATCCCTCACAGAATCAACCAGGTCATAGTCAAAGAACTTGCTCTTAAGACCCTAGCGAAATTGAATCCCGCAACCACCAAGAACATTGGTGTCTTTGCGACAGGGTTGGGGTTTCAGATGAAAGAAGTAGCGAAAGAGAGAAAGAGAATGGGGAATTCCAAGGAAAGTTTCACAAAGATGAACAAAGACAGAAAGGTGAAGGACTGCATTAGGAGCAAGATGGTTCAGGCTAATCCTAAAATAGCTGAGAAATTGATGAAGAAAGGCAGAGGCAGGAAGGCAAAGCCCAGCATGGATGAAGGAGACGAAAAGAACGATCTCACCAGGACCTAGAGCAGGGTCCCAATGCTCACCTGGAACTCTCCATTCAGCGATGTCCTTACTCTGGATCAAACCATCGCTGACAAGTTCCCAAAGCTGATCTTCAGTTGTCATCGGAGCCGGCTAAGCCTTCTGGGCAGCCCTCATGGCCATGAACTCTTAGTTCTCAATCACAGAAAGCGATGATTCCTCATCTATGAAGGTTGCATGGGACTTGCTCGTGGCCTTCTTCCTACCCATGTACTAACAGAGGCAAAAAGGAACTAGGGGAAGAAAAGGCTTGGACGGCGGCGCTAAGATGGCGGCGGCAATGGCGATGGCGGATTTCTGAAAGCTAGGGTTTCAAGGCAAGAGAAGGGCAGTAAAGAAAAAGAAGATGAAAGGTCTTTAAAATAGATTTTATAGCGATAAAAACGGCCCACTAGGCCCGTTAAAGCACGGTGTGAGAACGCAACGGTCCATTTACTGACACAGCTAAAATGACGGAAGGCACAAATCCACACAACGGTACAATTCAACGGGTAGACTTCAGACTTATCCATCCAGCACCACAGCGGAGTTATCAGATTACTACAAGAACAACCCGTCAACCATGAAGAAACGAAGGGCTACCTCACAAGGAACATAAGAACCCGGTTCTTACGGAAAGAACTCGGGAATCTCAAGAACAACTAGGACTACAGCAGAAAAATGAATGACAACTCAGAAGACAAGATTATTTCCATTACAAGCGACTTCAAAAATAGAAGATTACAAATCTTACAAGACCCAATGAACTCGGTACTATGACAATCAAGGTAGCAAAGAGAAACCCGGACACAGCTAGGCTCTAGAACGACTACGTGCTCCAAATTGCTACTCGGTAGAATAAACCGCACTCGGCTACACTGTTTTCTTCAAAGGATAAACTCAGTGCATCCAAGGTGGAAATCAGCAGCACGGTGGGACAACATAGACCAGGAGAAGTTGGCAGGCATCTGTCTACCCAAGCCCGATATGATGTAGGATCAGGTATTGATCTGCACCGGACAGTCGCAGGGCGGGCAAGGAAGATCAACCCAGAACTGCTGGATGAAGGAACGCATCCCACATCACAAGACTTTCTCCAACTACCACCATGTACTTCCAAGTATAATGCTGCTGCGGGATTAGTCTACCTCTAATCCCTATCACAAGACTTCCTCCAGCTACGACAAAACACACAAGAACTACAAAACACGCCCGGGGTCTGCTCTACTTCACAAACTACCATATTCATGACTACGAAGGTTTCAACAAAATGTTCAATGGATGAAAACAAGCACTCCAGGAGGGTATTTATAGATCGAAGGAGCAGCGCACCTGGACTAGGAGTACCAATGAAACAAATCTAACAAAGGACACAGTGAAAAGACAGGACTCAATAATGGAAGACTCAGGTGAGAGGGAACAGTACTCGAAGACGAGCATATTCGGAAGAATATGCCAACACTGTACAACCCGTGAACAGGCAACATTTACACTCAACCACCACCATACAACTACACCTAACAAACAGTAGACTACCAGAGAATATGTCAAGACAATGCATCCGAGTTCTTTTTGAATCAATGAACCTGGATAAATGCTCAGAGGCTGCAACAGGGGAAGATTTCAGTTCCTAGAACAAATCAGACTCAAAACCCTCCAACTCTTTGTTCCAAACAGCAAGAGGCTCGGGGGCTACACTCAGTGAGTGCACTTTTTTCTTCAAAAAAGCGCACATCACTCGAAAGGCTTCTTCAAGACAACAATTTTCAAACAACATAAGATTCAAGACCCTCCAACTCCTTGTTCCAAATAGCAAGAGGCTTAGGGGCTACACTTAGTGAGTGCACTTTTTTCTTTGAAAAAGCGCATGTCACCAAGAAGACTTCTTCAAGACAAAACTACTTCAAGGACTCATGATAAAAAGAAGCCGGACCGAGCTATATCCGAGTTCTTTTTGATAAAGAACCCGAGTACATGCTCGAGAACATTTCAACGAAGGATCAGAGCGATTTCAAGACAAGACCCTCCCGCTCCTTGTACCAAATAGCAAGAGGCTCGGGGGCTACACCCAAAGAGGAGTACTTTTTTCTTTAAAAGGTACACACCACGCGAAGATCTCACAGAGCGCTACACGGTTTCGCTCAAGAAAGCACTCGGACGACGCTTGTTCCTGCTCGGCAAGACCTGAAAGAACAAGACGAGGCTTCCAGAGCTCAACCATGAAGTGCTCGGGGGCTTGTCGGTGCAGGACCCATAGGATACCCTGCAAGGAAGAGAGAAGATCTAATCTAACTAGGTTTCTCCCCATGTAATCTTAGTAGTAGTATTATTCTGTAATCCTACTAGGAACTCTCATTGTAAACCGACTAGGACTCTGACCTCCTAACTATATAAAGGAGGGCAGGGTTCCTAGAGGAGGGGATTTTGGTAACAACACAACAACACACAATCAATCCAACGCAAAGGCTAACGCCGACTGGACATAGGGCTATTACTCGATCAAAGATCGAGGGTCCAAACCAGAATAAATCGACTGTCTCTTGCGTTAACCGTCGAGTTCTGCATACGCTGAAGCCCGAACAAACTGCCCCGGGGACCCCCGTGGCAGGCTATCGGTGGTCAAACATCGACAACACCCTTGTGTAGGGCTAGGGGGTAATGCCTATTAGCGTGTGAACCACCAAGTGAGTGTGTCGCCACAACGTGGACTAAGTTGCCGGCAAGCAACCGAACCACGGGATAAATCGTTGTGTCATAATTGGTATTCTTGTGATGGATTTATCGCTTGCCTAGTTCGGTATACCTCACTACCCCTCTTACATTACATTCATTAATACACTTATCTTGCTAGTTGAGTAGCCTAGTTGTAATTAGTTGTAACTAGTTTTTCACTAGCTCTCTAGTTGTAGTAGTAGTGACATGCTTGCTTGATTGTGTGTATTTGATATAGAGATCATAGCAACTAGCATTCGGTAGGTGGCTTGCTAATCACCTTGTAGAGTTAGGGCAAATTTGCATTATCGCCATTTTGTTGTCTAACCAAATTTGCTCTAATGCTTTGTAGAATTTTTAATTAGGCTATTCACCCCCTCTAGCCATTTAGGACCTTTCAGCCTTGTGTTGCTATATTTATTTGGAGCCTTCCCTTCCGATGCCCAGAGCCATACGGCCTACAGGCTTTGAGTTGTGACCTCTCACCTACCAGCTACCTCACAACCATATCCCACTTCCCCTGGCCTTCTCCAAAAGCTAAGCTCCTCTAAGCTCCCAAGTCAGCTAGGTAGCCATGTCTCAACTGTCTTGTTCTCAAGCACTGCTAGCTTAGTCTTGCTCTCAAGCACCAGCCCCCTTGCTAGCCTGGCTTACTTTCTCTCAAGCTTGAGAGCACCAGTCTCCTCACTCGTGGAAGTAGAGGGATGTTTTCATCAGTCAAAACAAGTCGTCCACGCCTAGGTATGCAGATCTGAAGCTTCTTTGTATGGATCTATGGTTTCCCTACTGAATCTATAATTTTCTTTGACTTTTTTGCTTATGTTTTATAGCAAGTACTCATTTGACACCGGCTTTAGCTCTTCGGTCTCACAGACCGCACATCTGCACCGGGCCACGGCGTATCTAGCATCTTTTGCCAACTGACATGAGGGCCTCTGCCTAGCTCCGCTGCTGGGGACCCGTGGCCACTGACATGTGGGTTCCTGTCTGCTGATGGGGTGTGCTGGAGCTTCAGTTGTGGCCACTGACAAATGGGCCCTATCCACCTAGATACACAACCCACCAGAAGACCGAGATCTGATCCGATCCGCCCCATCCTCAGTGTTTGTCTCCGACATGTCCTTCTCCTAGCCCTACCTCCTCATTCACCACCACCCACTGCTACGAGAGGACTTTGATCGGCATTCATAGCTGGGAGATCATGATTGTGTGAAGGCCCTAGAGATCTACCCGCGTTTCGTCTGGGGACGCCGCCCTTGCCCCAACTGTGGCCGCCGCCACCCGTGTGGCAGGACTGACTTCTACAAGCATTCGGTGGTGATTTCCCATGGTTCATACCCTGTCTTTGCCAAGGCCCCCCTCAGCGCCGCCCCACATCTGGATGAGGTGATGCTCCTCTCTTCGCTAGGGCTTACCCCTATTTCCATGAAATCCAGGTTAGATTGTGGATCTAGGATTAGGGTAGATGATTCATTTGACTTTGCTTTTTTGAGGTTGTGATGATGCTAGGTTTCTGGTTGTTTTGTGATAATTCTGATGTACTGCAATGGCAACACTATTTGTACTATTATCCAAGCGTGAGGTTCCTCCCTGCTCTAAATCAAAGATAGGTAATATACACCAAGCCAGTAGGGATTTAGGATAATAAAAGGTCAAACACTGATACGGCAATGCAAAACATGTTGTGCTACTATTGTTGTTTGGAGACTGTGTCATCATAATTATAAAGAAAGAGCCCTTAACAGTTATAATATTGTTTGCTAAGTTCTTTTTAATCTATGTTTTTAAGCTAAGCTTAGCACTTAGTAGTATATATAGTACATTTTATCAGGTAAATGCTAAAGTGGTAGTTCTTGAGCATTCATGTGAAAAAGTTTTACACCAAAAGATTTGTCACAAGATAAGACTGTGTATTGACTTGCTTAGCTGTTAAGCTATGTGACTTCCAAATATTCCCCTAGATTATAATACCGAATGTTTGTTTGAATATAATGTTTACCAACTAGATGACTAATTAATTTGTTGTACTTTATGGTATGGGTTGGTTGATTTTAACACTAAAATTTGAGATTGGTGGTCCTTAGTGAAAGGTCCTAATGGCTAGAGGGGGGGGTGAATAGCCTATTAAAAATTTCTACAACAACACTTAGCAAACCGGTTAGATAATTATGAGGCGAAGCAAGTGTTGCGCTAGCCTACTAAAATTGCAAGCCACCTATCACAATTCTAGTTTATATACTCTCTATTCACACAATGGCGATATCACTACACTAAGTTAGTGTGCTCTCAATGGCTAACTAAAGAGCCACACTAACCAAACTAACAAGCTCTCACGACTAGCTACACTAAAGAGCTTGACAACTAGTTTGCGGTATTGTAAAGAGAGAGTGAGCAAGATGGTTATACCGCCAAGTCGAGGAATGAACCAATCAATCACAAGAGTGAATACCAATGAAGACCAATCACCTCAGAATCAAATGATGACACAATGATTTTTTACTGAGGTTCACTTGCTTGCCGGCAAGCTAGTCCTCATTGTGGAGATTCACTCACTTGGAGGTTCACGCGCTAATTGGCATCACACGCCAAACCCTCAATAGGGTGCCACACAACCAATACAAGATGAGGATCACACAAGCCACGAGCAATTCACTAGAGTACCTTTTGGCTCTCCACCGGGAAAAGGTAAAACCCCTCACAATCACCACGATCGTAGCCAGAGACAATCACCAACCTCCACTCGACAATCCTCGCTGCTCCAAGCCATCTAGGTGGCGGCAACCACAAAGAGTAACAAGCGAATCCAGCAGCAAAACACGAATACCAAGTGCCTCTAGATGCAAACACTCAAGCAATGCACTTGGATTCACTCCCAATCTCACAAAGATGATGAATCTATGATGGAGATGAGTGGGAGGGCTTTGGCTAAGCTCACAAGGTTGCTATATCAATGCAAATGGCCAAGACTCAGAGCTAGAGCCGGCCATGGGGCTTAAATAGAAGCCCCCACGAAATAGAGCAGTTGTACCCCTTCACTGGGCATTGCTCGGGGTGACCGGATGCTCCGGTCAGATTGATCGGACGCACCTTGCCAGCATCCAATCAACGGATGGCTGCCACATCATCCCTCTCTTCAAATATTGAGCGTTCGATCCCAATGGCCAAGTGATGATCGGATGCAGCATAGTGCCACGACCGGACATAGGACCCCAGCGTTCGGTCACTTCTAGTAAGGTTCCAGCTGTGACCAGACGCGTTAGTTAGATCACAACCAGACGCAGGACCCCAGCATTCGGACACTTCCAGTAAGCCTCCACTCATGACCGGACACGTCCGGTCAGGACTGACTGGACTCACCCAGTGTCCGGTCACTCACTGTCTCCTCTGTGCACTGCCACATTAGTGGGACCGAACGCAGCCAGCCAGCGTCCGGTCGAAGACCGACGCTAGCATCTTCATAGCTTCCACTGACCAGACGCTTTGGTTCAGTTGAGACCAGTGTCCGGTGCACTCTGTGAAACCCTGTCTTTTCTGTACAGGGCGCCGGTGGCACCATCAGA
Organism: Miscanthus floridulus; assembly: GCF_019320115.1. Classification (NCBI taxonomy): domain Eukaryota; kingdom Viridiplantae; phylum Streptophyta; class Magnoliopsida; order Poales; family Poaceae; genus Miscanthus; species Miscanthus floridulus. Next base: position 135,057,834 of record NC_089588.1, read on the forward strand.
CTATCCGCACACTCCGCCGGTGAAGTTTCTAACCCTTGCTCAAATGTACCAACCACCAACTGTATCACCTTGTGCACACGTGTTAGCATATTTTCATAAATGTTTTCAAGGGTGTTAGCACTCCACTAGATCCTAAATGCATATGCAATGAGTTAGAGCATCTAGTGGCACTTTGATAACCGCATTTCGATACGAGTTTCACCCCTCTTAATAGTATGACTATCAAATCTAAATGTGATCACACTCACTAAGTGTCTTGATCACCGAAACAAAATGACTCCTACCATTTATACCTTTGCCTTGAGCCTTTTGTTTTTCTTTCTTCTTTTCCAAGTCCAAGCACTTGATCATCACCATGGCAACACCATCATCATATCATGATCTTCATTTGCTTCACCACTTAGAGTAGTGCTACCTATCTCATAATCACTTTATAAACTAGGTTAGCACTTAGTGTTTCATCAATTTACCAAAATCAAACTAGAGCTTTCACTTAGACCGAACAATGAGAAGTGAGAGGAGAATGAAGGAGTGAGCAAATGAGTAAGTGGCCAAGAGTTACCCCATCTAGTCCTTTCTCCCCCTTTAATAGGGAAGTGGGAGAGGTGGTGGTTTTTTATTCCTTCCCTTTGTGGGGTTTATAATTACAAATGAGTTCCTATAACTAACAAACATGCCCCTAGACATTCACAATGTAGTAAATAGGCCATTTTACACACTAAGAGGGCCCCTAACATATGGCACACTCCAAATAGTAGCTCCTCAACTTTCAGTTCTGTTTAAAGAACAAGTCCCAATAGCTATTCTGACTAGACGAGGCCCAATTTCAACTCAAACTAGGATGTGAGGATCACCCTTCATAATCTTCATATGTGCTCCTGACTAAAAACTCCATCCCAAAATCCAGTGGGAAAAAGGGTATCTACAAAAGAGGACGCACATAACTTTTGTCTACACCAAGATCGACTAAGGATATTTCCATGTTTGATTGGCCTTCGGTAGCAACCATCATTGGAGCATTCATGAATTTTATTTTTAGCACCTTGACCCTTCGCATGGCCTTGAGCCCTCGACAACTTCGCTTCATGGATTTGCCTCCATCGAAGTTGTTGATGTAGTGGAAGTAGTCATAGTAGGCGAAGTAGTCATATACGACCACTGCAATGCCTTCAAACCTTTGCTCATGGGTGCCAAACAATGCTTGCATCTAAGGGTAGATTGCTTCTCCAATGCGTCACACCCCAACCTCTCTTGGCTGGTGCTTGCGAGAGATTTTTCATGAAGTTCATGTAGATGAAGTAGATGCGAACGTTGTCGTAGATGATGCAGGCGATCCCCTTGATCCGAATTGGTGGTGGAGCAAATTCCACGAAGCTGTAGGTTGACGATGAGCGACTCGATCCAAAATGATGGTGAAGTCATAGTTGATGATGCTAATGTTGATGGTGAGCCTCTCAAGCTGAAATGTTGACGAAGGTGTAGTCGATGGCACCAAAGTTGACATCGAGCCCCTTGGGTTGAAATGTTGGCTAAGGCGAAGTTGTTGACACCAAAGTTGATGGTGAAACCCTTGAGCCGAAATGTTGGCAAAGGCGAAGTTAATGAAGTTGAAGTTGATGATGAGCTCCTTGAGGTGAAATATTGGAGAAGTTGATGATGCCAACGATTGACTATGAGCCTCTCTATCCAAAAATGGTGGCAAAGGAAAAGTTGCTTTTTTCCTACATTCATAAGACAAAATGGAGATACTATTAAACCACACCTGAATAGATCCAATTTCCTTAGATGTAAAATTGTTTTGGTCATTAGAATTTGTGCTATACTTGATAACAAGGTTAGCAAGGAAAGTGATGTTTAGAGGACCGTGACCTAGAAGCTTTGATATAAATATTTAAATCTCTTCACCATGACACTTGACTAGTCCCCCTATTTATGTACTAGTTCTCATGATGTACAGATTGCACAATTATTTTGTAGAGAAGCATCTGCAACAAGAACTGGTTAGTAGGGCACGGTGTCATGTGTTGTGGATGACAAAGCATGACTGACTAGTTTGGTTTCCATTTGTGTAGCTAACAGCAGTTGGGGAATCCAAACTCTTCTTGGGGGGTCATGGTTGATAATTTGCATTATATATGGGTTATGATTGATGTATTTTACTTGTATATGGGTTGTAATGAATGAATTATGGGTTCATATTTTGGCTATAATTGATGTATTTAGTTGTGAAATGGGTACTATGTTTCATGACAAAACACATTTTTTGTGAAGAAATGGTCACATGCTTCGATTGGGTTGGCACAATTTTCCTGCCGACACATGGACCAATAGACATGTGACACGTGAACAACAAAAAAATTGGAAGATGCCATGTGGAACAACTAAAAGCGAACATGTGGACAAACCGAAACAAACACGTGGACAAATAATAAACAAAGACATGGAGAAACTAGAAATAGACACATGGACAAACTGTAGTGTGCCATGTGGACAATTCGGAGTAAGCCACGTGTAACACCTTGGTGGATCCTAGCCGACACCATGCCACCTACCAACATGGGCGCAGCCATGTGGCTTTGCAACGTCACATGCCAAGGGGGATGTCGCCACGTGGAACTGGCCATGTCACCTACTAGCATGGACAATGCCACATCAGTTCGTGACGAAAATGGACCTGATGATTAGTGATGATTTTCATATAGAACGGAAGTGATTCTACTGTAAAAACCTTTTCGTCATGGATAATATCACTTTTATCTTGAAAAAGTCAGTTTCGTCACTGCGCAACAAACTTGACGCTTGGTTTTTTGACAGACGAATTGAAATTCATCACAAAGTTTCTTTATGACAAGTTTGGCATCTACAATGATGAAATCTGTTCATCGTAGGTGTGCACATTCTTACTAGTGGTAGTTGATGAAATTCAACAATTGATGTAAACTAATATTCCCCAAAGACCAAACTGCTAGAGATCAATCGATAGCGGAGGCCAATAATCAAAGAAATCTATCATTGTTTTTGCCATTAAGAAATCTATCATTTAAGTGAACTCCAATATTGTGAAGATCAATAAACTAGCTTAAGGTTGAAAATTGGCCAGTGTTGAAAATGGCCAAGATACTCTATTGATGCACTAGTTTGGAGAAGGAAGTATACATGCGCATGTTAGTGACAGAAAATTTAAAATAGTAGATGATCATTTTAGAATAGTCACTTAGGATGACCATGTATAGCCACTTGGGCAATGCTTAATAGAGCAATGTGTGAGTTGCTACATGTGTTTTCATCGCATTGGTAACTTGTTTTAATTCGAGTGCTAAATTCCTTGAATAAAATTATTAGTATCCATTAGCTGGCAAGTACTCGCATGCAGTTTTTTACCTGCGAAAAGAATATCAACCTGTTCGCTTGGTCGTATTTGGCTTATAAGCCATGGCTTATCAGCCAACGAACAGTATTTTTCTCTCACACCAAACTAGCCAACAGTACTTTCAGCCATGACTTATAAGCCAAACCAGCCCAAACGAACAGGATGATATTATGTACCCTTGGGACACTAGCGAGGGGTGAGAAGATGCATGGTAATGCAAGTATGTACGATTATCAAATACAAAGGCTCAAGATGTTCGTAGCACATGCATAATGAAAATGTGCACCAAGTAAGGCGTTACCTTAATCATGTGTTCTGTTAATCCTGCAATTTGGAGGGAAACAAAGAGAGCCCTTCATGTTAGATATGTAGATTGATTTTTTATGCAGTAGAAAATATAGGTATTTAAGTGAGCTGATTACTTAATAAACTTTTTAGTACATGGGTATATATATAATTTTCAACGATATGAAAATCTTGGGCTTACATGAACAAAATTAATGCTTGTGTAAACTATGTGGAAGACAAAATCATACTTGGCCTACAGCTATCCTGACTTGCGTGTGATTGGCTATGCTCTTTTGAACATAAGATACACTTAGGCCCCCTTTGGTGCACCTCCGGGCGGCTTCGGCTCCCTCTGCTGCGCACTGTTCACGCGCCTGTGCGGACACTGTTTATCAGAGCCGGTTTTCTCTTTCTTCGTTTTCTCTCTCACAGAGCCGTTCTGAGGGGGAGAAGCTCGTTTTTTGGGCTCCTCCGGCTCCGGCTACAGTGTCACTACAGTGTAGAAGCCGGAGCACGCGGGCGCCCGGCCAAACGGGGCCTTAATATTGTAAAGCAGCAAAACTTCTCTATGCAAAGTTAAATAAAAGGGGTGGGAAAAACATATGTGCGCAGCTAGGCAATCATGTACTGTCACGGGATAACTGAAAAGTATTTTAGATATGCATAAGCGAGTTAAAAAATCTTACTGTCTGTAAAACAGTTCACATTTACATATGTTTAAGCTAATTCCACTACTACAGTAATAATTTTAGGAGACAACTCATTTTATTTATGAAGGTGAACAAAGAATGTTTGTGTCTCCCAAAATACTTGAACTTCAGAGACAGTTAGCCCATGTACAGAGACATGCTAAAAGCAACCAGTTCTGTAAATTGATTTACGAAGGCGTGCCTTTTAAGAGGACCATCTCTGTAAACAAAGAACTCTAAACCCTAAACTCTAAACCCTAGCCCATTAAGGTAAACCCTAAAAAGTTTGGTTCACTCTTGGTCACGCAGTCACTCTTGTCCCCTCCGCCGCCTCCCCTTCACGCGGTCACAAAGCTGCCACCCCTTCATCACGCTGCCTCGCCTCCCCGCTCCCCCTTCCGCCTCCACACGGGACTCCACTCCTCCGCCTTCTCTGCACTGGGCCTAGAGAGTCAATGCACTTTTGCCTCCCCGGCTCGCCGCCACGGCTCATCTCCTCTGCTGCAGTTGGAGACCCGACGCCCCTCTGCCTGCTCTAGAGGCGAGAAGCTGCACCATCGAGGAGGACACTAGATTTGGCAACCATGGACATGCGGAGTTGCAAAGATGTGAAATCCGGCAGTAACAACGTCATCCATTGAGGTAGGATATGTTGAGGTATGCCGGCTTCACCCTATCCTTCGATGTTGTTGACTTTGACATTGTGCAATGTAGACGATACGACCTTGGTGCAGATCCACGATGGCGCATGGCTTGGTCGATTCGGTGAGAACAGTTGTGGCTCCCTTTGTATCCCTCCTCTGTCCTCTCTCATCCACTTAGATCCAGCCAAATCCAAGCGCGCGAATCTCATCCTCTCTTTGTGCCGGGCGACGATGGGGCTCGACAATGGTAGCTGGCCTAGCAAGGAGCAGGTTCGATGACAGCGACGTGCTTGAAAGGGGCTCAACAATGAGAAGGAGGCTAGGAGCAGGCTCGACGTCACACATATTCTTCAAAACCTATGAGAGTAGGCTCAACGCCTTGAGAATTGCAAACCCATATGTAATTTCATAACTTCATGGACGAGTTCAGCATCACACATATTCTTTACAAACGTGTAATGTAACCTAGCTCGAATTTGTGAAAAGGATAGTGTTTGTGACTTCATCCCATCTAGTTGGCCCCAAACCCCGAGCTACTGTTGGGGGCTAGCTTTCTAACTTAGAGAAAAGCCCTATATGTATGATGTTTCCTTCAAAAGGGGAGGCTTTGGGACGAAGTATTGAAACCGCGTGTGCGGATGATTCAAGCTTAGCTTGGAGAGCAAACCAAACATGGGAACCGCAACTCGTGGAAAAGCAAGCGAAGCCTATAGCGGATATTGATGCCAACTAGGTTCCAAGGACCAAAGCGATGCGTCAAGATTGACTTCGCCATAGATCTCGAGCAGAGAGTATAGGAACGAAGTGGTGGAATGTTGTAACTAAACTTCGTTATGGGGCATCACCAAATAGGGTTTGGGTCAAGGGTTATAATGACTTGAGTGCCCTTGTGTCCTTTCAATGACTTAAATGCCCTCAAATTTGTCTAGAATATATAAGCCTGAGGTCACCGTGTGATTTCAGCTATGACAAGTTGCCTCCCCTACAAATAGGATGATGTTGTATATGATTTGACATCTGAGCAATGGATATCCCTATCTCCCATTTACCCTTATTTGGCTTTTTTCAAACCTAAGCATTCTAGGTCGTCTGCTGTCGCTGGGACACGGGACAAGGTGGAAGGAATGGTGAGCTAATGCGATTGTGGACACGTAGGATAAGGCGGAAGAAGTTAGCTAAGGTGGTGGTAGCACTAGTATAGAAGCAAACTTTAGTCCCGGTTCTCAACCCCCTTTAATCCCGGTTTTAAAACCGAAACTATGCAATCGGGACTAAATGTCTTGATTTTTAGTCATGTTTCCTCCAACCGGGAGTAGAGGTATTTATTGGGTGAAAAAAAGTTGCAGTTGTGGAGATTCGAACCGCGTTACCATCTCACCTACCACAACACATCTAACTTAGATAAGATACGCTTTCCTTTTAAATTCAGTTTAGAGACACCTTTAGTCTGGGTTTGAGACATAAACCGGGACTAAAGGTACCTTTAGTCCAGGTTCGTGTCTCAAACTGGGACTAAAAGTCACACTTTTAGTCCGGGTTTATGTCTCAAACCAGGACTAAAGATTCTCGCACTGACGTGCCTCTAACACGCCTCGGTAGCCGTTGGGCAGGGACCTTTAGTCCCAGTTAGAGCTACCAACCGGGATTAAAGGTTTCTCTAGTCCCGATCGCGAAAAATACCGAAACTAAAGCCAAATTTTAAAATGGATCAAAAGTCATTTCTCTACTTAGTGTAGGCAGTCTGATACAAGATGTGATGAATCTCTGTATTATAGTATACAAAGAATTATGGTAGCTAGGTGGATTCGCGCGTAGCTCTCGGCAAACGCCTGTGAGATTTGGTTAGCAGCAATCTCAGTCGTAGACCACGTGGCCCAAATATTTGAAGCGTCCATCGAAACGGCCGGTCCCCAAGTCTCACGCGTTCCACATGGTGAGGCAATAAAGGAGAAGAGAAATAAGCCTACAAATTGGGCCTTAACCGGTTACAAGCCATTACAGACCATCTTCATAGTTGCTCCTGGGCCGATGGACGCGAGCACGTGCCTCGCGAGGCCCAATATCCACATCATCGCGTGGACCCCGGCTCCGTTCAGAATCCGAAGCTCCGAGCTTGTCTTCTGCAGTCCTGCCGTGTTCGTGACAGTTTGCCTGAGCCTGTCATTAATTTCAACTGCTAACTGCTAAGATATATGCATCTCACCATCGGCCTGTTCGCTGGTTGGTTTCTGAGCTGGTTTGGGCTGGCTGGTGCTGGTTTGTTGTGCAGGTCGTAGCTCTTATCAAATGCTATCTGCTACTATTGATCACGGGCCCGTTCGCGTGCCCTTAAACCCGACTTGAAGCGTTTCTTTTTTCATCTAAAACAGTGTTTTTCTCTCACAAATTTCTCTAGAATTTTTTCAAACCATCTAAATTCCTCCAGAACCATACCATCCGAACGAGGCTAGGTGTGCATGCCGGATCCTGACATTTTAACCTGCTGTAGCTCTTATATATAGCACCCCACGTCCATATATAATAGACGTCCATGCTAGTGGAAAAATGGGTGTTGTCCACGGTGCCAGCCCCTTGGCACTCGCACAGCCGCCGCCCATGCTTTGAATTGACACTTGTCGCGGAGTTGATGGGGCAAGCCGCCGCGACGACGAAGTGGATGATGAGCCTCGGAGCCCAATGGCGCAGATCTTCAACGATCTGTACATCGTTGCCGCCGGCCATGGCGGCGCGCTGCTCGGGTCCTGTACGGCATCCTGCTTGCCTGGCACACCGTGGTGGACGCTGCGCGCTACGTCGCGCTGGTGCTGGACCCGGTGAAGGACCCGCGCACGGTGTTCACCGGCGTGGAGGGCGTCGAGTTCAGGCGCAAGCGCTTTGTCAGTCGCGGCCTCAGCCTCCACGACGTCAAGAACGCCCTCGGATGCGTACGTAGCAAACATCTTTTTTTTGTTATTTCGTTTCTTTCTATATAGTACTTCGGAATCGTGACCATGTTCTAAATAGCGGGATTTAGCCTCCGCAGGAATTTTTCCGCTATTAGCGGCTAATAGCGCGCTACTTCCGCTGAATGGATGTCTATTTAGCGCCGCTATCAGGAGACTGTGTGTGCTTCGATTTCGCTCCGGCCCAAATGGCTAAATCACGCGCAGGCCCAAAGTGATATGGCAAGAGCAAGACTCAATAACTCTAGCCATTCTCTCCTTCAGTCGTTCCTCTCCGAGCTCGCGAGAAATGTTGGCGGCGGCGGCGGCAGCTGTTGCTGCTGCTGCACGCCTGCACCCGACGAGCAGCGGGAGTGCAGGGCCGGCGAGCCGAGGGAGTGCGGGCAGCAGCAGGACTACACGGGCTCACAACGTCGGGTGTGCAGGTCTGTAGGACTGTAGCTGCGAGGGGCAGCCAGAAGGCAAAATTCCTCTTATTCTTCTCAAATTTCTCAAATCTTTTGCGTATTTTAAAAAAAATATAACGCCCGCACCTACCACTTTGTTTCGATCAATCATATTAAAACTGCAAACAATCATATTAAAACTGCTTCCGGCTAGATATTAATAAATTTAGACACAGGAAATCTCACCGTATCATAGATCTCATAAAGATATAAAACGATGCAGTTGATAACTTTTTCATTTAAAATAATCTATTGTCCTAAAATATTTATATTCAAGTCCTCAAATTTAAAATTTTCAATCAACCTCAGACGATGAAACGACAAAAAGCCAAAGCTGTAAGCTTATCAATTTTTTTTAATAAATTTTTTTATTTGAGTCACTTTTTCAAGGAAAATTATGTTTGAATTTCTCACATTTGAAATCCAAATTTTCAAAATTACCACGGATGGTGAAACGATCAAAACCAAAGTTGTAGTACTCGATGATATCTACAACTTTCCTATCGAAATATTTTTCATTTGAATTCGTTCAGGGTCCCAAATATTTATTTTAAAATCTAGAAAAGTGAATACGAAGGGAATATTTTTGCCCTTTAGTCACAAGCGGCTTTGAGATAGAGTGTTTAGCTACATGTGAGGCCACAGGTCGCGGGTTCGAGCCCCATGGCCGTCTTGTGATCAGTGACCGTGTGGATCTTCTCTAGATTTCAAAAATGGCTTCTTGCCCAATATGTAATTTCTAAAATACGATTTCTAGTGGCAGCGCTAGAAATGTGATCCATAGAGGCGGCTCAAAATTGATTTCTAGAGGCGGGTCTGTCCAGCCACATCTAAAAATCACTGATTTCTAGAGACGTCATAGTAGAGTCGGTTGGGCCAGCAACCTCAGGCTTCCGAGCCACTTCTACAAATTGTTGATTTCTAGGAGCGGCTAGATATTAATGAATTTAGACACTGAAAAACATACGGCATCATAGACTAGACCTAGATACACACATTCTAATAATCATTTTCTGATATAATAGAGATCAGGCGCTATAAAATACTGATTCTACAAAATTGATTTTAGGAGACAACTAGTTTTATTAACAGAGGTGGTCACAAGATATACCTGTCTCCTAGCCGATTTTCGGAGGTGGTTGTTTTATTTACGAAGACAACCAAAAATTGCTTGTCCCTCGAAATCGATTTACAAAGGTGAGCAAAAGGTTCGCCTTTGTAAATGAGTCTAAAGCACGGACTAAGGGTTTCGGTCGTCACTCTCTCTTCTCTTTCTCTAGACTCTCATGGCCCACTGCTCTTGTCGCCGAGGCGAGGAGGCATAGGAGCGGCGACGGCTCATCTGAGGTGAGGAGGTGCATGGCCCAGGAGCTCCTTTGATGTCAGCGCGACCAGATTTATCAAGGATTGTGTGGGATCCAGCAGTCGAGAAGGACGACGGGGACCTCGGCGATCTAGGAGCTCCTCCGACTACGGTGCTCGACCTAGGAGCTTTTTCGGCAGCGCCCATTGCTGGATCTATCGAGGATGGTGTGGGATCGGGCTGTCGAGAAGGACAACGGTGACCTCGACGGCCCGGGAGTTCCTTGAGCAGCAGCACTCGATCTGGGAGCTTCTTTGGTAGTGCCCACTACCGGTTCAATCGAGGAGGGTGTGGTGGGTGCTACTGCTCGGTGGCTCGGCTTGGCTGTTAGCATCTTGTTGTGATATATCATTGACCTCGTGCATGTGGGCTTCAACACTTTTTTTTTTGTTTTAGGTGATGTTTGGTTTGTTACGTACCTTTGTTCCTTGCTCTGTGTTACAATATATCTATTATGGCTACAATTTCATCTGTTTCCGCGTGTGCTTTAGTCAATGTCTACCTTTTAATGGGATTGGGCTGTGTCGCTTCTGCGTATTAGTTGCCTGCGGTGTTGCGGCTTCTGAGGCCAGGCTTCCCTTTATTTTTGGTTCGTTATTACTATTTATGTGGGATGGGATTTATGTGCTCTGATTCGGCCTCCTATCCAGGTCTGCCACATTTTTTTCAACTGCATTGCCTTGTCTGTTTACTGTCTCTTCCTATTGTCCTATTTACAAATTCGTTACTTTTTGTAATCTGCTACATTATTTGGTGGTTGTTGCGACCCTGTCATTCCTTCCGGTTCCAGGAGCCGCTTCTCTCAGCTCATAGTGTCGCACCATGTTTACTTCATGTTCCTGTTCTTAGAGTCTAATTATTCTCTCAGCTGATCCTTCAACCCGGCCAGTTCACGTTTTGTTTGATCTGTACTGTACCACCTCTGCTGCTACTAGCGCTGTACAGACACCATATTTTACAATATAGGATAGTCTCATATGTTAGCTAGTACGTTCTATAATTTTTTTTTGAAGACATCACCGGAGGGGTGAGAGCCCCACCTGAATGGATTTTCCATTGATTCCGGCGAGCCGGTGGATGGAGGGTGCCAAGGCACCTACAGGGTCGAGGACCCGTAGTCATATTTAGATTACAAATGAGGAGGTAGGAGAGCTTAGTTCATTACAAACATTGCGCACCACTTGTCAACTATCCATCGATCTTCGACTTTTAGGCGACAGCTCCAGAGGCGACATGCTTCTTTGGCAGTAGCAAGCAGCCGCCGAAGGCAAGGCTGTTGCTGACGGAAGACGACGTCGTGCCTATGGTTCCAAACTTGCCAGCAACAGAGGAGAATCATTGTAGAAAAGAGCTTTGATGGCACCTCAGCCGGCCTGGGCAATTCCCAGAGCCTGTTGACAGGAGGGATAGGCAGGTCTCTCCATCCAAGGTGGTTCCAGAAAGATCTAGCGACCGTGCACTGGAAGATGAGATGGTCACATGTCTCAGCGGATTGGCCGCAGAGTTCGCAAATGTCGTCATCCAGGACATGCTTGTTGTGGAGGTTTGCTTGGCACTGAATTCTTTCATGGAGCAGCAACCAACCGAAGAACCGAACCCGGGGGGGGGGGGGGGGAGCACGGCTTTTCCAGACGAAGTTGTCGATCATACTGACTTGTCCGGAGTGTGTCGAGACACGGTATATGCTGCCGGTGTCCAGCCTGTTCGCCGTGCAAGTAAACTTGCTGGAGCGTTCATCTGGCTGCTGTTGTAGGTTGATGGAAGCGATGATAGCCTCGACCTCAGCCTTCTCGCTGTATGCCTGGGGAGAGAGTCGCGGCACCAGGATGGTCGCAAGGCCGCGAATGCATACTTCCCTGACTGAAACATTTGGCTGAGTGCAGTGACTGAGTAGGCAGGGAAATTTGAGTGCCAGCGTGGTGCCCTCTGTCCATGAATCCCACCAGAACGTCGTAGATGCACCATCTCCAATGACGACCTTGGTTATACATCTGTATGCTGGCAGTAGAGATTTCAGGCCATCCCAGTGGTTACCATCATTGGCCCCCTCCAATGTTGATAGGTGTGTGTTGCCGTGCTCAGGCTGCCCATGCTGACTCTTCTGGATGGTGTAGGCGGTGTAGCAGTTTAAGGAGGAGGTAGGCGTTCTGTGTAGCCAGATCGCGCACCCCCAATCCTCCTTCAACTTTTGGCTTCTGGGCAACCTCCCATCGTACTAGGCATTTGCTTCCTGAGGTCTTATCTGTTCCAGCCCAGAGGAAGGCACGCCGTTTCTTGTCAATGGCCGCGATCACTCCCGGTGGGAGGGCCACAGCTTGCATCATATAGGTTGCAAGGCCGTCAAGTGCCGAATTGATGAGGACAAGCCGCCCTTGGTGGTTCAGGAGGGCTGACTGCCACCCAGCAAGCCGACGGTCCACTTTGGAGATGAGCGGGGTGAAAGCGGCGAGATTCAACTTGACATTGGACAGAGGCAAACCTAGGTATACCTGTGGGAAGGACCCCTTTTGACACTGCAGGATACGCACAACGCGCTGAAGGCGGTTCTCAGGAACGTGCATGGGCACCAGAGTGCTTTTGGAGGAGTTGATCTTAAGTCCAGTGGCCAGTGCAAAGTCATCTAATGTTGTCTTTAGCCGCCTGACATCAGTCAGCTCCGCACGGACTAGCAGTAGCGTGTCGTCTGCATATTGTAAGACTGGGCATGGACCGTCAATGGAGGGGTGACGGATGCCCGAGTCTTGTTTGATCAGCTGCTGTAAGACATCAGCCACCAGAAGAAAGAGGTATGGGGACAGTGCATCACCTTGCCGCAGCCCCCTTCTGCACTTGATCCATCTTCCTGGACAGCCATTGATTACGTTCTATAAATATATATTTATAGACATGGCAGCTCTTGATGTTTTAAACATGTTGCCCTGGTTTCCTAGGGGGCTACAGGTTCATGTTCTGCTATTACGTGCTCAGTCCCTCACGGTCCTTTTTGATGGTCTGCTCGGTGTGCTTCATGCTCATTTGTTTATCACGCATCAGGTCCATGGTTCCTTTCCTTCTACTGCATGTATGTCTTTGTTTATGCCTGCTCCTTCTGTGAGGTCACGGTTAATTAGAATTATTATTCGTGCTAATTAGTGTTGTCCTTGCTTCGTTGTTCGTACTGTATGCCTGCACAATAAAATATATGACCCTCCTTGCTCATCAGTCTATAGGTTTTCGTTGTTGTTCCCCTTTGATGGGCCCCAGTTATTCAGTTTATGTTAGTTTAGAGTTTGAGGTTCAGTTATTCAGTTTTTCCTTCAAGGTTCAGTGATTCAGATTTCAGTTTTGTTAGTTTACAGTTTGAGCTTGAGTTTTTCAGTTTTCCCTTTGAGGTTTCAGATATCAGTATTTCAGTGTTCTCTGTGATTTTCTGTTTGTTTTCTGTGATCCAGTTTCTCAGTTTTTGTTGTACATTTGCTCATTTAGGACTCATGGCTGCTAGGAGCAAATGTTGTTTTGGTAATGGTGTCCTAGAGGAACGTTGGATGTGATGAAGAGAAGATTGGTCCATGTTTTTGATTTTTCAGTTACTGACAACCATCTCTATTTTCCTTCTGATCCTAAGCAGAAGTACTTGCCCTGGGTTGATAAGTGTTTTTCTTCGAATGTTTACCTCACTTCGAATTGCGGTGATGAATTATGAATTAACTAGCATGTCAGAGTTCAGAGATGCTTCTGGCATCCATGAGAAGATCTTTCATACTACTGAGCAAAGGCGATCTTGCTCGCAAAAATAATCTGAACTATTTTCTGGGTGTCTTTAGTGTAATAAAATAGTATTCGCACTGAATTTGAATATTTGTAGCTATAGTATTAAACAAACAAAAATTGGGTTTAACTTCTAAACTGTTTTGTTATGTCTTGCATGGCCGCGCGCACTTACTTCCATTCCAGATTACACTGTAAGCTTGAATTGCACAGCAGTGTCCTATTGTAATTCCTAGACCGAAAAGCTCGATGTGTAGGATAACAAAAGGGAGTAGTTAGTTACACAGACAGAAGAATGACGCGAAATCTCACTCTGCAGCTTGCAGTGATATATGGTCCTAAGGCTAATCATGAAAAAGGCTAATCGTGAATACGCTAAACCAGACTATGACCGTTGCACTAGCTCCTCTAAATACATTAGCAGTTCATTGGTGTTTGTTTGTCGATTTTCTTCCTACAAAAATGTTCCATGAGTATATATAAGTTGTATTAGAAGTTCTTTCTCATAATTGTTTCAAAAATAATTTATCACTTGTACCTGTATGGTATTTGAAATTCAGTATATTTGTTAACCTTGATCCCTGTGTTATGTTTTGAAAATCTAATTCTGTTGGTCCGTATAAATTGTTGTATCTTATATGCAGTTTTCCAAAGAAGAAAGTATCTACTCATTTAAGCTTACTATTATTATTATTATTTTTGCAAATTTTCTAATTCCTAGATTTAATATTGTTGTAAAAGTAATTGTACTTGGCTAATATGTGTTCTGCTCTGTGAAACTGGAAGAAGATTGCTTATATACAGAGTTATCTCTATTTCAAATATGTACAAATAATCATAGAGATACATTAACACCCTGATGCATACATAGTGGGTCATATCTAGTTTTAAAATGACACTTATCATTTGTTAAAGTATCAGTAGCTTTCTTTTTATTTTAAACTTGAACTTCATGCTTTTTTTCAGGTATGTGACACTGAAACAGATTCACTACAGAACCTGAGTGAGTATTTGATGTTAGTTAAGGTGTTTCAATTCAGTTTGTCATGTCATTTCTAAGGAAGATTAGCCTCTGATTTCCACTGATAAGTCTATGCTAAATTGTAAGTTACAATAATATCTGATTATGTGTGCATAGGAAACTCTTATTATGTGTTCTAAATTCTGTTCACCTTGAAATAGTCCTGCATATCTGATATCTCCTGATTTTTTTGTTCTAAATTCTGATTAGAGCTGCCGCGAGATGTCTGCCGGTGGCGGAGAATGTTAGCACTGGAGAAGTTTCTAGGTAAGTACGGTTAGAGCCACTGAACATTCCCAAGCCTGTTATATATTGGAGACTACACCTTTTATATTCCAGTCCAAATCTTCTCAATATAGAATAAACGTCACAGTGACACACTTTCTTATATTTTTAGGAACACAATATGGTGAGTCCCATACAAAGTAAGAAGGAAGTTCAGTAACGAGTTCTTGCAGTGATGAGGCCATAACGGGGGTATGTCAGCAGTGTCATGTACTCATGTAGTAGTTTAGAATGACTACTCTAAATGGTTTCATGGACCTTTGATGCCTACATTTTTTTTGAAAGGATGACAAAAGCTGTCACAATTTTATTAGAAGAGATTGGTATATTTCAAAAAGACTGATGTTACAACTACAGCGCAACCATATCGAGCTTTGGTGACACATTTGGATCCAGTGAACCTGCACATCTTGATGCCTGTTTTTGGAGAGTTGTTATGTTTTTGTGTTATTAGTATTTCCTAGCAAAAGTAAATGCAAATCTATTCAAAAAAAAATTTAAATGCAGGTGCTTGGGGGTGGACTAGTTTCATGGATTACCTCTGCGTCTTGTTGTTTTTCTTCTGATGTTGATGTCCTTTTCCTTTGGTCTTCATTGGCTTACTCTTGTCTTCTACGCCCAAGCCGTCGCCACCGTCATCTACGTTGCTGTGAATGTGGTCTGTCTTGGACGCTGGTTTTCTTTCTTTCTTGTCCGTCAGGTGGTGTACCTGTGCTGTATGTATGCTGGATATGTGTTGTCATTCGGCTGTCATTGGGCAGTTTATTATTTTCTGGAAGACAGCAGCCGTAAAAATCTTCCAGAAGATAACGACTATAAAAATCTTCCGGATTTTGTGTCATGTGACAGTACATGTGCTGTTTTTTCAATTTGTTTAGTTGTTTTGTATCATGTGACGTGTCAACTACTGCTTTGTTGAAAAATGTGGAAGATAACAAACAGCAAAATCTGCAATGAGATGTGTAGTCAGGTGTTGGCGTCGAGCCAGGTACTTGCTAAAAATACATTGTTTTTTTGACCGATCCGAACCCGTCCATACCTGGCACTTGATCAGGTCTAAGGCTTGATTTTTCTACTGGTTTTGCTGGGGTCTGTCAGCGTGTTCGCTTGTTGGTTTCAGCCAGCCCAAACCAGTCAACCAACAGTATTTTTCTCTCATAACAAATCAGCACCAGCCAGCTCAAATCAGCTCAGAAACCAACCAGCGAACATGCCGTGTATATGTTGGGTTGGGCTATTGCTAGTGGTGGCTTGAGGGGGCTGCGTGGTGGTGTTGGGTTGGGTGCTAGGCCACATGGGTGATGGTCAGCTGGTGTTCTTTTTTTATTTTTGTTTTCTATACTAGTACGGATGTAGGGTCGGCCTGCCAGCTAAAAACTAGGCCTGCGCCCGACCCAAATTTTGCTTCCGGTAAAATATGATGGCCAACAACCACCTGCAATGGCGACGGGGTCAGGTTGGGTAGGGTTTTTTTCGGGCGGGTCAGATTGGTTTATTGGGTTTTTGGGTGAGCCATGATCAGGTCAAACTAAAATGCAATGCATCCACTAGGCCTACCTGAGCAGGAATGCTCAATTTAATAATACACATGGGCTAGGATTTTCCTTTATTTTGTTTTTGTTTTTTTGTCGTTGATCTATATTGGCAACTAAATAATCATGATATTATATGCACCCATCGGTGCATGATATATATATATATATATACTTCAAGGGATGTCCAAGGCTTGGCTTCTTGGAGAAGGACAATGCTCGAATTTGACGTGAGCGGTTCAGCCAAAACATCACCACACTTGACACAGTCACGAACATTCCAACGGCAAACTAAGGAAGTTCTATTCATTGGGCTGGTGGCCATCACCAGACACCAGACTGCTCATACAACAGGAAGAGCTAGCAGGTCAAGCTTACAACGCGAGCCTCCACATGATCACTAGTACAAGGTCTGAACATCAGAGATACAAGGTATCTAGGGATACAGACTGATCCAAGACTACAAACTGAACTAAGGAACATAGGATAGAGGACACTTGTAGGCCAAAAGGGCAAGGGGTAGGCAGTTACAAGACTTCGCCTATGACTAAAATTGCAGGCCCGAGGCCTACTAGTTTGGCAAAGGGAGCAGGCGCAGCTGGTCGATCATTCCGCCAGGGACGGCGAGGCTGCCACACCCGAGAGACTAGCAGCGACCTTGACGAGGTTCTCATCGTCACCTGAGGGGGACATAGGGTTAGAGAGCAGATGAGAACGAGCAAGGGCAGTACGAAGGCGTGCAGACGCACCGGAGAAGTCAAATTTAGCTTTCTGAAGACGGGAGGCCTTGTTCGCAGGGAGCTCGAAGCTGGGCTCCTCCTTCTCCATGAGACGAGTGCTGCGGCGGGGCTTACGAGCACTGTCTGTCGCACGCTTGCGCCGGACAGGGCGTTTACGTGCCTGGCTCTCATGTTGTTCAGTGGCGCCCGGATGGAAAACTAGGGGCCCGTCCATAGCCAGGGTGGCAAACGCACTTGCCCGTTCAGGGACCGGCGTGGTGGTGTCGGTCACCAGGCCAGTCACCGGCAGCTCAGGCACACCCCCAATTCCATACCAAAGTTTCCTCAAAAAAATTACATACCAAGGTAGAGCCAGAGCGCTTGGAGCAGTGGCCGGCTGCAGCGGGGGAGTGGTAGAATTTTGCTGGGTGTTGACAGGACGGAGATTCGGGGGAGAGACGGAGTCACAGGACGGAGATTCAGAGTCAGAGTCCTGTTCCTCGAAAACCTGCAGAGCGTGTACTGATTAGCTATCCTTCCTACTCTGTTGGAAGGACGGTAATTATTGGACAAAAATATCTGTACAATGCATACATTAATAGCTCGCATGCATGTTTGTGCACCTATTATTCTGACTATCATTGCTTCAACATATATAGTTAAATATTCTTTTTTTTTGGACAATTAAAACAGATGTTTTTTGTCGAATAGGAGTAATTGTCTTATGCTACTCTATCTTTCTTAACAGAAAGAAACTCTGATTGCGCGATGCCGTTTAGGCGTGCTAGCTGATTAATGCAAGTAAGTGAGGCGGACGGAAATTTCATAATTTGTTCCACTGGTGGTGTCAGTTTGTCCTATTATTCTATATAATAGCAAGTAAAATGGAGTACAGAATATATATTAAAATAACCGAAGATAATTAACGTGATGCCGGAAAGAAACAGCGAGTATATAGTTGTATTACGAAAATCTAGAAGGATGAAAATAGATACTATAGTGCAGTTCGGCGGTGAACTTACTTGAAAATTATTTATGTGAGCCAGCTTCGCCTTGTTCTCTTCTGATTCACACCACTCCTTCAGTTCCTGGGTGCAGTACCTAATCTCTAGGTTCTGAAGCTTGGTGAGTTGCTGTATAGATGCAGGCAACGACATGATGCTATTGCAGCCAATGACAAGGCTTTTTAGAGAGGAGAGGTCGCCTAGCCATTCAGGCAGTGCTGATATGCCATCATAGCAGCATTGCAACGTCAACGACTCAAGGGAAGTGAGGCTGTGCATGCTTTCCGGAACGTTCGTCAGGCGATATCCAGTGATTGTCAACTCTCGGAGTAGAGGGAAGTGGTGAAATATTAATAGCCTTATGCAGGAGTGGCCCGATAGTGTCAAATCCAATTTGATGGCTGGACTAGAGGAAGAACAGTGATGATTGGTTTCGTCTACCTCCTCCAATGAGGATATAACTTGGTCGCTGTATTCTATATAGCACTCATGAAATGTTGGTGGGCATGGTTTCAACCTCAACCTCGGACATTCATCTATAGTCAGACTGTCCAGCACAGGGAACATGAACTCCTCCACACCCTCCTCAACAGAGTATGTTGTATTCCACTCCTCCAACCCATCCATTTTGGAGACATGGAAGGATGACAATCGACGGAATGCTCCTTTGCCACCACAGAATTCCCTGTCGATTCTTTTAATGCCAGGCAAATTCCGGAGCGACAGCTTTTCCAGGTGCCGAAACTGCCCAAGTGGTGGCAGGTTGCTACACTTAGGCAGATCTTGCAGCCGAATATAAACAAGGTTTGTGAGGTGTCGAGAAATATCCATGAGCCAGCCTGGAAAGCTTGTACAGCTGTAACCTTTGAGGTACATGCTCTTCAAACCTGTTGGTGGCGCTAGTTGTTCCAACAAATCTTTGTCCTCCAAAGTTTGAACCGCACGCTTGGTCGACCAAGCCAATGTTAACTCCGAGAGATTATGTTTGTCAGACAACTTTACTTTGTTTGCTTCTTCTAGAGACCTTACATTTTCAAGAGAATGTATTCGTAACACACTGACATGGACACCCTCGAGCAGATGAAGATTGCTGCAACCATTGACCTCATCAGCACAAACCCAGAAGATTGGTAACATTGGTGAGTAATTTACCACTGAACTGGCCTGATCGATGAGTTTATCCGAGCACCCGTCCAGCAATAAAGACTTCAGCCCCCCAAGTGTACCTAGACTCTCTGGTAGGGACTTAAGGAAAGAACATTCCGTAAGATCCAGTGTATGCAATCTTTTGAGGTTACCAATACTTTCTGGAAGACATGCAATATTATAATTATAAGATAGGTCCAGGTGCTCCAGATTGGTAAGGCCACGGATCCCATAAGGGAAGACATAACTAGCCCTGCCGTGTATGATTGAATTGCTTAGGCCCAAGTACTTGAGATTCGTGAGGTTGGCCAAAACATCTGATAAATCTTGAAGACCAATATCAAATACCCATACCCGTGACATATTCAGGTGCTGTAGTGTGGTGAGGCCACGCACACCTCCCAGGTGCCGCATTTTGGTGCAGCATGACAAATCTAGATGCAACAAATTTTGGAGGTTCATCAGTGACTCTGGAAGTTCTCTGATTTTTTCACAGTCTGACATGTTTAAATATTGGAGTTGTGTGAGGCCACACAAGGGTTCAGGTATTGCTTTTACACTTGAGCATCCAGATAAGTCAAGATGCTGCAAATTCCTGAGCTTACCAAGCGAGTCTGGCAGTTCCTTTATCCCAGAGCAGCCTGACATGTCAAGATGCACCATACATTTTAAGTCGCAAAATGACTCTGGCAGTTTTGATATACCAGAACAACCAGACAAACATATATATTGCAGACATCCAAGCTTGCCGATTGATTCTGGCAGTGCACGAATCTGAGAAGATCCATTTATGTTTAGGTGCTGCAGTTTTGATAGCTCAGTGATACACTCCGGGAGACTCTCGTTTTGCATTCTTGGAGCAATAAAACACCTCAGGTGCTTCAGTTGGCCAATTGAAGCTGGAAACAATGTACCAGAGCATTCACAGAAACCCAAAGCACGCAGGCAGTTCGCAAATGAAAATGCACCACTCTGTATATCCAGTTCGCCACTATCTGAGAATCGAAGTAACCTAATCTTCGAAGGAAAAGTACTTGCCAACTTCATTGTCTGGTCATAATTGAGCAATAAATAGCGACAATATTTCTGGCCAAGTGTATTTCTCTCCTGTGCAGTGAAATCTATTAGCTCGTCAACCATTGTCAATCTTGCCAGGTCGTGCACCAGGTCATGCATGGTGTACCGCACCACTTGCTCTTGAGAAGTCTGAAAGGATAAGTATATAACAACATTGATGAGAGATGTCAACTGATGCTCACATCTTATAAAGAGAAGTTAAGTCCTTCTCGCACACATGCAAATAAACTGCATGGAAACCTTGTTTATTACTTATGAAAAAGATTAACAATATTTTAAATTTTCATGACATAGGCATATTGCTACACAAATTAAATGAGAATGGAGAGAAGGAATTAAGTAATAATGTATTGACAAAAAAATAGACATCCAACTACAAGTTGCACAGAATTCTAGTGTAATTCGTGTGCAGAATTTTTGTTTTAATTGCATTGCCTTTAGGACGTAGAAATAATAGATCCTCTAGTAAAAAAAACGTAACGTCTTTCTGAACAAGGTTCCGTGCAAAATTAATTAATTTTCTACAGTCTAAGATATTTAATATCGAATATCAATTATATCAATTAATTAGGCTTCACAATTATACATCTTAAGCATGTAAGACATAAGTCCGACCAATTAATTAGGCTTCACAATTAATTGCCTGAAGTGTCAATTGTTTGTTACTCTGTACTTGAGTAAGTAGATAGAATACAATGATATGTAGTTATGCAAGTATAAAATATTCTTCATTGCATTATTAAGAAAGTTTCTTATATACAAATACAAAGAATGTAAACGGTTCTCCATGAAGTGCTTCAGCTACATCCCAAATTGTTATGGTTGTTGATTTACTAGGTATATGCATGCTCATACGTTACTACAGAAAAAAATAATTTTCTCACGTTCATACCCGACAAGCATGCTGAAAAGGCTAGATAAACTTCAGTTTATACCTTCCTGCTAGGGGGATTGCTATGGTACTCCCATTACCCATAGTAGGAAGGTAAGAGCTAGAATAAATCACGGCCCATGACTTTTTAACTAAATGAAACAATTAAATAATAAAAAGAATCAGAGAGAAAAAAAAAGGAAAATTTCACTATCTCAGGAAAGGCCTAGCCGGACTCTCGATCTCTGCATGCATGCATGAACTTTTGGTTCCGTAATCCATGCACCGATCTGCTCCAGAACGGATCCCGTTGTTCGTAGTTCTAGCTCATTAATCTATGCATACATGAACTTAGATCAACGTATCACTATGGAAGTATGTGAAAACACGTTCGAACATGTTCTAGGCAGAAGAAACAGACTATCAAAAGCTAACACTCAATGGATATATAAAAAAAAAAACACGTACCAAAACACGTCGTGTTGGCTAACACAAGCACGTACCAAGACATGTTCCATTCATAGATTAAAACTAACGCATGTTTCACAACTAGTAATCAGAATCTGTCACATTCCAAAGTTCCAAAATAAACAGATTTGGCATATCCAACAAATCATGGATGCAATATTTTTTCCTCATTTATCCTATTTTACAAATAAAAAATTAAATAAATATATATTTCACATATTACTTCCTGAAAGGTATTATAACCGTAGCAATGCCCTATAATTTGTGAGTACCGTAGCAAAGCCCTGGCCCGTCAGATTTAAAAAAAGGGCTGGGTTGAGCGTGGTTATCAAAATTAATACTAACAGATATAATAAGTACCGGAGGAGCTTTAACTTGACCTGTAGACAAAAAATTACAAAAACTAGAAAGATCAAAGTTGATTGCCAAACTATAGATTCATGGTGGAACGGGATGTAACTACAGTCGTTATAACTTATGCTCAGGTTTAAACTAAATACATATCGAAGATACTGTATCTTAATATTACTAATGGGAGGTCCTCAACCACTACCGAAAACGTCAAATTTGCCGAGTGTTTTTATGTTTGCCGAGTGTATTCCCTCGGACACTTGGCGAATAAGTTCTTTGCCGAGTGCTGTACTAAAAATACTCGGCAAAAAAAAACACTTGACAAAGAGGAGGTTTGCCGAGTGTCAAAAAAAAACACTCGGCAAAGAGGGGGTTTGCCGAGTGTTTTTTATACACTCGGCAAAGAAATAAAATCTTTTTTTCTGGAAAAGAACGAAACGAAAAAAAATGAAAAAAAAACTTTGACGAGTGCCCAGATCTAGGACACTCAGCAAAGGACGAAATCGTATTTAATTCCCCGGATGGCGCCCCTCCCCTCCCCCTTGTTCTTCCCCCGCGGCCGCCCCCTCGGCCCCGCCCTCCCCTCATCCCTCTCCGTGTGTGGTGGCGGCGGTCCTCTCCCGAGCGCGCTGCGCGCGGCCCTCCTCTCCCGGCGCGGCGGCACCCTCCCCCTCCCTCTTTCGGCGCGATGGCGCCCTGCCCCCTCCCTCTCTCGACGCGGCGACGCCCTGCCCTCTCCCTCTCCCAGCGCGGCAGCGCCCTCCCCCTCCCTTTCCCGGTGGTGGCGCCCTCCCCCCTTCCTCTCTCGGCATGGCGGCGCTCCCCTGCCTCTCCCTGTGCGGCGGCGCACCTCCCTCCCTCTCCCTGTGCGAGTGACGGATCTACCGGCGGCGCTCCTCCACCGCCTCCACCAGATCCGGCCCCGACGCGGGCGGATCCGGCGACGGTGGCTCACGGGGAGGCCGGATCCGGCCCCGGCGCGGGCAGACGGATCTGGCGTGCGGCCCTCCTCTCCCGGCGCGGCGGCGCCCTCCCCCCTCCCTCTTCCGGCGCGGCGGCGCCCTGCCCATTCCCTCTCCCGGCGCGGCGGCGCCCTGTCCTCTACCTCTCCCAGCGCGGCGGCGCCCTCCCCCTCCCTTTCCCGGCGATGGCGCCCTCCCCCTTCCTCTCTCGGCATGGCGACGCTCCCCCTGCCTCTCCACCGCCTCCACCAGATCCAGCCCCGGCGTGGTGGCGGCCTGGGCGTGGCGGCGGCCTGGGCGTGGTGGTGGTGCGGCATGGTGGCGGCACGGCGAGGAGAAGACGGCGGCTTGTTTTTTTTTTATTTTTTCTAAAAATTGTTTGCCGAGTGTTTTTTGCGCACTCGGCGAAGTCTTTGCCGAGTGTCCGACAAAAAACACTCGGCAAAGTTAGTTTGCCGGTAGAATTTTTGTTGTGTGCCCTTTGCCGAGTGTTACACTCGGCGAAGTCTTTGCCTAGTGTTTTAGTGGCTTCCCGTTCCCCATAGTGAACAAAGCCTGCACATTAATCCTCACAACATGCATTAGAAACGAAATTCTCACAATAACCACAAACATTTACTATTAATCAGGTATTCCCTATTTATCATAGAGAATAATAGCCGTTGAATTGATTCTGTTGTCTTAAAAAGGTATCTACTTGTGCCATTATTGAAAACATACATAACCACATAAATATACATTGAAACTACTAGTATCTGCCATTATGAAAGATAATTTAAGGTAATCCCTAAGCTTTTAAACTAACTACCCCTATCATTATGAAAGATAGTATAAAACATCCTCTCTAATTTGCATCCAAATTACCCACATATGCAGTTATAAAACATAAAGAAGTCCTTTAAATCTACGTCTACATTACCAATCTTAATCTTAATATTACTAATTAGAGGCCCCAATGAAGGCTCTACGTTAATTCTCATGTTAATCAGAAACGTCCAACCATCAAATCAAAAGACTAGCCATTTATAGCCACTAGATCTATTTTGTTTTCTAAGAAATTACCCACCACTGCCATTATTATATTATAGATTAAAAAATAGTCCAAAATCTTGTTGTTAGGGAGAAGAAAAAGATTCAGCCTACCATTACGTTTATGGTCAGTTATCTATTATTACCAAAAAAAAGCTAAATATATTAATAGTACGTAAAAAATCTTGACCAGCCACGTTCGCAATACGTTAAAAATTACACCTATCATATGGGCCTCACCAACTATCGTTCACTTGGTTAATTATTTTTTAGCGTTAATGGCCGTAGATGGAGTTATATACACGGGCTATTACGTTCTTGCCCCTACTTTGACGTCCAGTTGTGATTTTATCCCTGCTTTTGTCATCGTTGTGATTTTACCCCTGTTTTTTTGAAAACGAAGCTTGTTTACCCTTATTCCGTGAACAGCAGGTAATGATGTCAAATGGGCTCAGTAAGGACAAGTTTACCCATGCGAAATTGCCCCTACTTATCTGAATTCCATGTACACGTAGCATTTTACTGTTTATTCTACTGTGTACGAATCACGGGTACACGTAGCATTTTACTGCGCCACAGTGGCTGACGCGTGGGTCAGGTCTGTGGGGCTTGGCTGCCAGCACTGTTTCGTGAGCCGATCTCGTGGACTCCTCTCTCTGTCTCTGTATTTCAGTTGACCGTGTCCACACAGAGGAGGAGGGGGATGGTCACTGCCGTGTGGGGCCCCAAGGGTGAGGTGGCGCCTCCCCGTTGGCCCAAATGACGTGGCCTGGACACGGCTTTGGATGCCGCGGCCTCTGTGTCGGTCGTCCCAGTCCTTCATTTATGAGAAACAGAGGGAGAGCGGGAGAGCGGAAGAGAGAGGGAGGGAGAGAGAGAGAGAGGAGGAGGAAGGGGCAAGGCCGAGTCGGGGCAGCAGCAGAGAGAGGGAGGGGCATCCCGCCGGCGGTAGTAGGGACAAGGGAGCGGCGCAGGGGAGAGGAAGAGCGCGGCGACGATGGCGGCTTCGGCGTGGGCGGAGAAGGAGAGCGAACAGGGCGAGGTGGGGGCGCGTGGCACCGGTGACGGCGACGGCGTGCGGCGTAAGCGAGAGAGTGGGGCGGCAGTGGTGCGGCGCGGTGGAGCAAGGTGAGGGCGGCGGCAGTGCTTGTTGCGGCGGCGCAGAGCAAGTCAAGGGAGGGAAAGGAAGCAGAGGAGGGACAGTAGGGCACTACGACGGCGGTGGCCTCGGCGCGATGGCGGTTTCACGGCGCTTCGACGGCTTCGGGCTTCGGCATCCATGGCCTCGGCTCGAGGTGCTCCTACGAAGGCGGGGCGCAGTGCTCCTATGCTTGCCTCGGCGGCGGCCACAACCGGCCTTTTATAGGCGCACGACCACGAGGGACCGTTGTAGAGCCGGCAGAGCTGCCCCCACTGCGGCACAGGCATGGACGGCCAGCAGAAGAGCGTGGCGCCACCGGCCTACTGGCCGCACACGAAGCCTCGCCCCGCGGAGACCTCGGCGGAGGCGATGATGGACTGCGCGACGGGGTTGGAAGAGGCGGAGGTGTTGGAGGAGTTGGAGTTGGAGGAGCCCGGGGGCCACGCCCGTCCCTTGTCGTCGCCCAGCCGCACCCCACGCTCAGCCGCTGGGAGCTGCACCCCACGGCCGCCGCTGCTAGGGTTTTAGAGGATTGACGTGAGGAGAATGAGAGAGATAGAGAGGATACGGTAGAGGATGGGGGCATGGGGGAGGGTACGAGTGGATAAGGGGTATTGTTGTCCTTTGGTCTTACTGTGAAGGGTTTTATTGTTTTTTAATTTTTTTATTTCAGATACAACTAGCAGAGTTAAAAGTAAGGGTAAACTGGGTCTTAGTAGTTACAAAACAACGGTAAAATTACAATGATGACAAAAATGAGGGTAGAATCATAATTGGACATCAAAGTAGGGGCAAGAACACAATATTTCCCTATATATATATAACTTATTATGTAGCCACTTTGAGTTACGATAATTACTATATTAATTTACGAGATTATAGTAACTCCTTAATAAGTGGTTTACTATAACGTTATGGTAAATATCACCATGTGTTATAGTAACCCAACTATCGTAAATATGTATTGACATTATCGTGAATTAGTATATAAAATTATCGTAAATGAAGGTGGCTACAGAATAACTTATTTTGTAGCTGACTACTGAATATACTATATATATATATAATAAAGAGGCGACAATTTTTATAAAACCATGAAGAAATAGGAATCCATCTGTTCATTCTTTTTTCATGGTACTTCCACGTTCATTCTCATTAGAAATGCAAAAAATCCTAAAAATTCTCACAATAATCATAAATATTTGGTCAATAATTTGGAACTACTCTGTTCTATAAAAAATTAACCCACCTCTACCATCTTACATTACTAATTGGAGCCCCCAACAGATTCTTCACATTAATTCTCACTAGATACGCTAGAAAAGGAGATAAATTCTAGAAATAATTTGCTAGAATCTCATCATAATCAATAATAGTCATTGGATCAATTATGTTTTATAGCTAGGAAATTATCCACGTCTACCATTATGAAAAATACATAAAATGACCCTCTAATTTTACATTGAACTTACCCACTCTGCTGTTATGAAAATAATTCAAAATAACCCCCTAAATTTATATCTAAATTACCCACTCTTGCCATTATGAAAGATATTTCACAATAACCCCCTAAATTTGTATCTAAATTTCCCAACTCAGTCATTGTGAAATATAATTCAAAATAATTAACTAAATTTATATCTAAATTACGGACTTCTACCATGATGAAAAATAATTAACATAACCCATAATATTTATTATAAAGTACCCACCTTGGTATGATGAATGTTAATGCAAAGTAAGCCCTAAGTATGTATTCAAATTACTCATATATGCTATTATGAAAGATAACATTTAGTAACATCTTCTAATTTGTATCTCAGTTATCCACCTCAATTGTTATAAAAAATATCATTCCATTCTACATCTAAACACTACTATAAGTTATTGCAAGCAGTAATTAAATATCTATAAATTATGGTACATACATCTATAAATTACACATTTTTACCATTGCAAAGTTAAAACTAAGAATAGTGCTATGCATGATATCCACCAAATAGAGATATATACATCAAAGTAAATATCTATTTTAATAGCTTATCAAGCGTAAAAATGTTGTCTGAACAAAAACATAATAATGACACTAACAATTCACTTTAAGTTATAATGATACTCTATGATAATAAAACTCATAGGTTATTGTTTTAAATAATTTGTACATTTGGACTGAAGCCTTATGCCATATCAATATGGTAATTCTATTTTAAACACTCAATATTTTAAAACATGTTTAAACTGTATAAAAACTCAAATACCCCCTCAAATCTACATCTAAATTGTCATAGTCTTCTCTTAAAATTTAATAACTATAAAGCATATATGTTTCTACATTACATACTTCTATTAATATTAATACATTAAAATTTGATTGTAGTAAACATACATTTTGTGCCATCATGCAAATCTATTTCGTATGCATGCGTGAGCAATAAATATATAAGTTATGATTCAGCAATCATGAAAAATATTTCCTTAACTCATATACCAATGATACTAAATAATTATTTAAAATTATACTAATAATCATGAGATAATATTTATATAAGTTGTTACTTATATATATTTGTACATTTCTTGATATATCTATATTAACGGTAGAACCATTACTGTACATATTATTTCTTGATAACAAAATTCAAACATCATGAGAAGCGAACGAGATTTGTGTGGACCAAAGGTGGCTTTATATTTCTAGCCTTCAAGATTCCTTTAGAACAAACAGTCGTTATGAGGCTTAAATATTAATACCGCTTAAAATTAGCATAACTATCCAATCCTAGATCCCACATCAAGCTCTACCAATGATCTTAAGCAATGCGGGGCGTAGGTTTTAAATGGTTCTTTAGTCATCATAATACTTAAGAGAGCAATCTACGACCTAAAGTCCATATTTTTATAAGGTAAAAATTAAGAGTTAATAAGTAAAAGAGTTTCAACTTAAGTAGGGGATAAACATCTATAAGCACTAATAAGATTTTAGATTCACAATGTCATAAGAGATGGGCTGCACCAAGATCACCATAGTTTAAGCTAAGGTTACTACTAAATCCATGTTCAAGATACACAAAATTATCATGCAAAGGAAAAAAATTGTTGATGTGAATGACAAAAATATAGATCATGATCGATAGGTTTATCACAATTAGATAGAGGTTATAAATTATCTATCTACGCTAATTGTGCTGGAAAATGAACAAAAAAGTACAATTTTATATAAGTAACTTTTATGAGCCTTATATATTAAATAAAAACTAATGCTTAAGTCTCATAAGATTCTAGCCCGTGCGAGAGCACGTGTTAATGGACTAGTATAAGCTATAATCAAAATTAAGTAGACCTAAAGTGCATTATATATGTTTATAGACTACACAATTCTACCACTACCAAACTCAAAGTATACATGAATTCTCTGTGTCACCATGTATACCAAGTATATATGCATAAATTAGCTAAAAAATATGATAAAGTATTCAATTAAAACCATGCATTGACAATAATAAATGTTCCATTTTAGATAATATTAAACCTATACAAGAATAAAATTCTTTAGTTGTTACTCCCTCCGTCCACAAAAGAATGCTATTATGGGAAACGTACTAGTCAAACTAGTTCAACTTTGAACAAGTTTATAGCAAATAATATTTGCATTTATGTCTCCAACAAAACTAATTATGAAAATATATTCTATAACTAATCTAATGGTACTTATTTTGTTTCATGAGTATTAGTATCTTTTTATATAATTTTAGTCAAAGTATAAACTGTCTTACTTCTCAAAATGCGAGAATTACATTCTTTTGCGGACGGAGGTAGTACATCAGATAAGTTTATACATTTGGTCCGAGGCATTATGGCATAGCAATACCAATAGCTTGACTGTAAACAATCCATTTTTTATAAAACAATTCTACGTACTACAGATATAATTTTTTAATAGTTGGAAATTCAACCAGTGGAGTTGCTATGGTGCAGATGTGCAGGCTAAAAAATTGTTTATGCCTTTGCATTAACAAAGGGTGTAGTCTATGACCTTAGAATCCATATTTAACAAAATATAAAATGAAAAGTTTTGGATAAAAGATAAGCACTACAGTTCAACTAGCATGTTCGGCTTACCCAGAAACCGGCTTTTTCGGCTTGTTTTTTTCAGCCGGAACAGTATTTTTCTCTCACAACAATTCAGTCAGAACAGTGTTTTTTAGCCAGTTTCAGCCAAGTTTCAGCAAGCCGAACGGGGTAGTTGAAAGCCAAGATACTTTTTATCTGTCCTTGGAAAGGAACATATGAATTTGATACGAAATATTGGTACATATCTAGTTATAATTTTGGTACCTCTCCGATTGCTGTAAGAAATCTAGGATTAAAAAGACACGTCACCAACGGGGAGATGATAATTTTACACAATGGTTTGCCACAGCTGGTACATATGGTAAAAACCATGCAATGTTTAACAACCATACAGTTGACAGTATGAATGGCTATATGGGCTGTGTGATGTACTTATAGTAAAAACAAGTAAGAAAAGGTATTGTTCTAGGAGTTATATTGTAACATACCGAGGGTATCTTTGAAACTTCAAGGAAGGACATTCTCAAAAGTTGTTCGATGTATTCCTTCCCCTTCTTTCTCTCAATGAAACCCAGCACGCTCCATTGGTGAATCAAGTCATGTTCAACAATACTGTGTCCTTTTGAGAATATGGCACAATAGGAAAAGCACATCCTCAGCTGCTGTGGCATCCTGTGATAACTCAACTTCAAGGATGGAAGCACTCTATGGTTTGATGTTTCATTCCAGATATCACTGTCATTTATATTTTTCCACTCAGATAGATCTTTGGATTGTAACATGCCCCCAAGTGCTTGAGCTGCCAATGGCACACCTCCACATTTCTTTGCAATATCCAATCCTATCATCTCAAATTCCTTTTGGTTACACTTACTGGATCGCTTAATTATTTCCCAGCATACAACATCCTTCAAAGGCTGTAGCTTATATAGTAAGCATACAACATCCTTCAAAGGCTGTAGTTTACTGGTGGAAACTTTCTTTGCAATTCCTTCCTCTCGTGTGGTTACTATGACATCTATCGTACTGCCCTTCTTGCCCACACGAAGCATATTTTTCAGTTTGCTCAACTCATCGTCATCTTTCTCCCATAAGTCATCTAGAACGATAAGAACTTTCTTGTTACAGAGTAGGTTATCAAGGCAGTCCATTATCACCTGCAGATCTGTATTCTGGAGATCCCTATTTTGGTGGGCTCCTTCTCGTTGTAGTTGAGAAATTATAGAGTTTCCTATTTTCAATAAATTGAAATCTTGGGAGACATAAACCCATATACGACAATCATACCGCTTCTTGAACTTCTCATCGTTGTAAACCAGTTGTGCCAAAGTAGTCTTGCCCATACCTCCGAGGGCATAGATATGAACAATCACTGTCTCACTCTCATCATGGTTTGATCTTGCATGTAACAACATGTTTACGATTTCCTGTTTTTCTCCTTCCCTCCCTTCTACTTTTTCAGGCAAAAAATATGATGTTGTCACACGTTTGTCAGGAAGCTGAACATTAGTGCTAGTGCCTTGTGTGCTGATGCTCTCAAAATTACCAAATTCCATCTTGATTTTCATCAGCTCTTTTCTCAAACTCTTCATCCTATTAGCGATGGCAATCTTCTTGTATGCAGTTGGGATACACGAGAGCACCCCAGGGTTCTACAAGAATTTCATTTAATTTTCAGTTGGGTGATACAATTAGGAAAGATGCATTGCATTATAAATTAGTAATTATGAGCAGTTTTTTATAACTTAAATTATCAAGAGTTGCCAAAAAAATTACACACATCTTGGGGGTGTTTGGATCAGGGAGCTAATGATTAGCCCATGTTTTCGGTACCAATTAGAAAGCCTAAATATGTGCTAATTCTGGGCTAATAAGAGTTAATGAGGGCTAATTGGTGGCTAGAGTCCATTAGCCCTTATTAACCTATAATTAGCTCATGTTTAGTTTATTTTCACATAGTGGCCTAATTTTTAGCCCTAAGATCCAAACAGGCCCTAAAGCAACTTAATATTAATTGTTTTTCACAATTATTTTATCCACTGGTCTGATATGGTCCCGGCCCTATATCCATACCAATGCTACACCCAACCCATGTCCACACGATTATTTTGGATCCAATCCGCAAGCGCTGTTGTGGTGCAGACGGAGCAGGCACGGTGTGTCGTCGTGACATACGGCTAGTCAGCACCAGAGCGCAGTAGGTTGCGAGTGCGCCGCACGAAGCGGCCGGTTGGGTTCAGTGCTGCGACGCCGTGACGTGCTGCTTGGCGCCGCACCTGCCACTTGCGCCGTCCTGGTTGTGTTTCCATCTGGTTGGACGAAATGGCACTACCGCCATCGTTCAGCACGTGTGAACGAACAGGCGAAACGACAGCAGATCAGGTCCATAATATTTTGGTATATATAGGCCGAACTCAACGTGGCTATGGATAAACCCGTAGACAAATTAATTATGAAGATTTAATTAACATTAAGTTGCTTTAATATGCATACGAATTTCTTTGGGAGGTCCACCAGAGCAATACTCTAATTAAAATTTTGGTACCCAAGTATCAAAAGTTGATACCTCAGGTTCCATATTTGACAAAACTCTCTATATATATGACAATAGTAAAGACACTTATTTCTTCTATGATCCTCAAAATTTTAGAGTTCTCTTTTTGACACTAGATTCAAATTTCATTACCTATTTGTTAGTTAACACCATTAACCAACGTATGAAGAGCTCTATTATCCCTGATGTAGACACGTAGAATGTGGTCAGATTGTGACCAAGTTCAATCATGTAAGCTGCACCAGTAGAGAACAGATTTTCCGTTTTTGGCTTTAGTCTCACCTGGAATTGGGCCCGGGATTAATAGGAGAATTAGGTGGTGTTTAGTTCCCAAAATTTTGCAAAATTTTTCAAGATTCCCCGTCACATCGAATCTTTGGACGCATGCATAAAGCATTAAATATAAATAAAAAATAAAACTAATTACACAGTTTAGACGAAATTCACGAGACGAATCTTTTAAGCCTAATTAGACTATGATCGGACACTAATTGCCAAATAACAACGAAAGTGCTACAGTACCATTTCCTAAAAAATTTCACCAACTAAACAAGGCCTTAGTCCCAGTTGTAGCCACCAACCGGGACTAAAATCCCCAGCCCAACAGCTAGCCCTGCAAGCTTTTGCAGGAGGGGACTTTAGTCCCAGTTGATGGATCCAACTGGAACTAAAGGTCGTCCTTTAGTTCTGGTTGAAGCCACCAATCGGGATTAAAGGTCCCGCAACCCTTTTATTCCGGTTGGTGGTTCCAACTGGGACTAGAGGATGAGCTTCTAGTCCCGGAAGCCCCACCAACCGGAACTAAATGTCCCCACTATATATATTCTGATTCTAGGACGGTCCAGCCTGAAGCCATCTAGTTCAATTATTGCTCTCGGCTGTTCGTGTGTGCTCTTGCTTGGGGTGAGCAAGTTATTGCTCTCGGCCAACTAGCTCTCTTGAGAAGATCTTCGATCCTCTATTTCATTCTACTTTCTAAAGATCAGCGACTTCATCTACTAATCTTTCATTGTTAATAATGTAGCTCATTTCATGGTTCAGAAATAAATAGAGAAATTTATGGTTTTTTAGATTAGGAATAATAATGGTGGATTTTATTTTTATTTATACGTCATTTCTAAGTAACCTTAAATATTTGTAATTATTTCTAAATCTTTGTTAGCAACATTAGTTCTTGATGAGATTTAATAATCATTAAAATAAATTATGTGCCAACAAGTAGGGTGCAAAATGTTTGCAAAAATGTTATGTTTACTTGGCACGTATATATGTATCTTGACACATTTTATATATGTTTTCTCTAATATATATATTGCATGGTATTTATATGGGGTTCTATATTTATTGGAAGCTTTTTAGTTTTTTTAGGTATGATGAATGGCGGCGGACTTCCCCTGCCACGGGAACCAGGTTTTCACCCTAGCGATCTTCCATTCGCGCCACCGCCAAATAGGGTCGTTCTACGGTTCCCAGACCCATCTATAGTATGAAATATTTTTACCATCTAAGTTTTGCATGCTAATATGATACTTGCATATATAAATTCATTCATAATATGATTGTTGTATATGTCACAGACTATAAACCCGATAGAGTGGCTGGAATTAGCACTATACTTGCTTGGGGTGTGAGACATCTTCGAGCAAACGACAAGTGAGGTTGTGAATGATGAGGGTGGTGAGTTATGGACATGTAGTATCGCCTTTGACATCCCTATTAGGTATAGTCTAGATCATCGCGGAGACGTCATGCAGAGGGGACGATCGAGGATGAGCTAGAGAAGCGCCCAGTTCGATACCGTGATGCATTGTTTATAGTCACTTGACTGAATTGGCTATCGTGTGCCTGGTTACTCTTGGTTCAAGATACAAGCTTTACGTGAGCATAATCTAGACGTGGTGCAAGTAAGCGAAAAGGATGGCGAGATTCAACCGAGTGGATGTGGTAAGTCGTATATCAGAGTCATGTTTATTTATTGTTATTATTATATGACTGCTCTCTCATATTATTTGTTTCTCCTCTTGCAGGTTTTGCTCCATGATTTTACCTATACTACATGTGGCTTGCAGGCCATTCTAGAGCAAGCTATTCAGCGACTGGGGTACGACTGGGAATACGATGGACCCCTAGGCCAGTATACCACACAAGGACACCAGTTATGCGTGAAAATTACTCAGAACCGAGCCATCAATAGTTCGGCAGTAGGTTACATCTATGGGCGACCATGTCCTCGGCATTGTGAGGAAAGAGAGAGTGATTAATGTGGGCATTGACTTACATAGAAAATGACCGCAGTTATTGTATCTGAGACATCCACTACAGTTAGTGGAGACGGGGGAGAGTTGCGGCCGGTTTGTAAGGTTTATGTGTTAATTAGGTTTGTTTGTATGATTATTATGTTTAATTAGGTTTATTCGTACTGTTTTTTTAATTAGGTTTATTTTGTACAGTTATAATTAGGTTCATTTTGTATGACTTATGTTTATGTGTTAATTAGGTTTATTTGTATGACTTATGCTTATTTCTCACATACATTACGGCGTCGTATGCGATTCAAAGTTTTTCTCACGCCTTTATGTGCCACAAGTTAAGGAAACACTACTTAAGTTTCCAAAATTAACATCACTAAATTTAATATATCACTAAATTCATATCAAAATTAATATCACTAAAATATATATACACAATATATCAAATTTCATATATAATAACTAAAGTCCAAAGGCCACGGGTATGAATTTTGAAACCGAGAGACCTTTAGTCTCGGTTTTTTGTTCAAACCGGGATTAAATGGACCTTTAGTCCTGGTTGTTGATTCAAACCAGAATTAATGGGACCTTTAGTCCCGGTTGGAAATAAAAACCGGGACTAAAGGTCCCCACCTACCGCCACCACTCCTCCCACCGACCAACGCGCATGATCACCACTGCTCCCGCCTACCACCGCTGTTCATGCTTATAAAACTGTCCACCGAGCGTGCGAGACTCTCCACAGCCACTCTATTATTTTGTTTGCTTAATCCATGACCACCGGTACCTTATGTGTCCACAGCATCTCTATTATTGTTTGCCCAATCCAGGGTCCACGTAAATGGCATCTGTGTGGGAGGAAGTCATCCACGTACAAATTTTATTATGCGTAGTCAGTAATGATGCACACAAGAGGTACTAGAAGAATGTTTCTGAAGATAGAGCCACGCCGAAGCTTGGGGACGCTAGGTGTGATGCCTGCACAACGTAATTGTCTGCGCTCTGGACTGTCTGTGCCTTCATGTCCATTCAAGGCATGAATGGACTGTTTGCCCGAAGAGGCATGGGTTCATCACTGTCTCTAGAAGGCGTAGTTCGTCAGCCATCTCCGACATCCTCTAGCACCTATTTGACCCATGTTTGGTGCTAGAAGAATGTTTCTGATATGGTTATTTTATAATATATTTGTACACTTCGATTGTAACCAATATTTTCCTAAACGGTAAACAGTCTTTACACGGTCGCCCTTCGTTTAGCGTTTAGGCTGTTTACACGGTGTTTAAATGAAGTTAAACGGTCTAAACGGTTTTGTACTTTTAAAAAAATACATATAATTATATATGTGCATGTAAAAAATCAAGTATTCTAGCATTTATACATATTTATCCGAGTAAAAATCAATTATTTCGGTATGTATATATATTTATGCATGTGAAAAGAACCAAATATAGATATTTATGCATGTAACATATCAAGTGTACACATTTATAAATATAATAAACTTAAGTATACAAATTTATCCATACAAAACTGAACTAGATTTACCTCGTGTTCGCCTAAACGGCCATTTAAACAGTTGTTTAGCCCGTTTAATGTTGTTTATCTCCGTTCCGTTTAGGCCGTTTTTTCCCCTTTTTTACCGTTTAAACGGTCAACCGTTTAATTTCCGTTTACCCCTAAACAAAACAGTTTACCACCGTTTACCATTTACTGGCCGTTTAATCCGTGTAGGCGAACACTGATTGTAACATTGACCTATTCGGAAAAAGGTCTTGGTTATCGTTTATGTACTTTTATTCTAAGGTCTTTATTATCGTGTATGTAATTTTATTGATAGGACCATAAATATTTATTCTAAGGTTTTCTAAGATAGTTATTGTTTTCGATGTCGCATGCGCCTCAAACTTTTCTCAAGCTTGTGCGTGCCACTGGATGAGCAAACGATAAGTTTAAATGAATTTTTGCATGACGGTGTGAACTAATTGGAGGTTGAACTGTGGACACCCTCTAAAACGATCAGAAAAGTTACTAAATTTCTATACTGGGTCTCATATTGCACAATGAACCAAGTTTGGTGGAGGTTGATAGAAAAATATCTTATTTTCAAGGCGTAAGTCAACCTCCTTTCTTAACTTTCACTACTACAGAAATGAGATCTAGTCCCGGTTGGGAACTAGCTCTACTCCCGGTTTTCCAACCGGGAAAATAATGCCTCCTACCGCTGCGCCCTGTGAGATTCGAACCCAAAACCTCATGCACTGCCTCGCGCATAGCTTACCACCCCACCTACACAACACATCTAACAATGGATGTGATGCTTTCCTTTTGAACTAACACATCCGGGGACCTTTAGTCCCGATTGGTGTTACCAACCGGGACTAAAGGGTCCTTTAGTCCGGGTTGGTGTTACCAACCGGGACTAAAGGGTCTACATTTAGTCTGGGTTGGTATTACCAACCGGGACTAAAGGTTGGAGGACTTTTAGTCCCGGTTTAGCCGTTGGGCAGGGACCTTTAATCTCGATTGGAGACACCAACCGGGACTAAAGGCCTTCTAGTCCCGGGGGCAAAAAATGCCGAGGCTAATGCCAAATTGGGACATCGTTCTAAAGTATGTTCTCTAGTAGTGTTTAGCACAAAATAAATTCAATAATAGCCAAAATTGATCAGATAAATCTAATATTGGTCGTGGGGCCAAGCTTTGGGCATTCATTATTAACGTTAATGTGATGGAAAAACTCAATTTATGTCGAAAAGCAATAATTTATAAGATTTTAACTAAGCACTACATTTTTAACTCTGCTAGCAATACATTTTGCAATTTTTGGAGGTATATTTATTTTACTACGCAATTACCAATTGTCAGCCTATATATAAAAGAGATATACGAAACAAAAACTGTTGTCTGGGCGGAAACGAAACTACCGGGCAAGCTGCAGTTTCGTGGCGCGCCAAAAACAACCTTTAGTCCCGGTTTGTGGCTTAAACAATGACTAAAGGTCCTGGTTTAAGCCACAAACCCAGACCAAAGGTCCTTTAGTCCCCATTGGTGGCAACAACCGGGACTGAAGGTCCTAATCTTATATATACGGTTGTGCCTCCTCTCTTCCTCTTTCTCGATCTGTTTCCTTACCCACCGCCGAGTGCTCATCCATCCTCTTCGTCGTCCGCCGTCCACCGTCGTCTTCGCGTCGTGCGCCCGCCGTTGTGTCTGCCTCTTCCTTGACCTCGCCGCTGTTGACAAGGCCACCCCGGACACATCGGAGCTCCCGTGCTCCCCGCAGTGCACCACCACTATCAATCTCTCTGCGGTCCCTATCCCCAGCCCCCGCCCCCACCGCAATGAACCCTAACCCTATCTCCTCCGTGCAAGGTGCGCACCACGCTGTCGTCCTCGCCCGCGTCGTCGTCCTTGCCACAGGAAATTGGGCCGGGGAGCCTATCCACGCCATCGCACATCGCCGACCCTGCCATGCCTGTGCTGCCGAGCCACCGCCGCAAGGCCGCACTGCGGAGCCACCGCCGGAAGGTCGCGCCGCCGTCGCAAGGCCATCCCCGTGCACCCAACAGGTACAGCCACCCTTCTCTTGCCTTCGTGCTATGTGATAAATTATAAGATATGAATCTCTGGTTATATAAATTATATGATATGAATCTTGATATGTGAACTTTAGTGAGATTGGCTTACTTGTATGAATCTTGATATTGATTAGTGATATGACCTAGTAGTGTGAGTGCGGTGATATTGACTTAGTGATATCAATCTTGATATATTTACTTTAGGCCCCGTTTGGATCCTTGGAATTGAATTCATTCTAATAAATTATAATTTAGGGTCATATTAATTAAGCTAATATGGTTGTATATGGAATATATTTGTATATTTTTTTGTTAGTTT
The DNA here is from genome assembly GCF_019320115.1 of Miscanthus floridulus. Classification (NCBI taxonomy): domain Eukaryota; kingdom Viridiplantae; phylum Streptophyta; class Magnoliopsida; order Poales; family Poaceae; genus Miscanthus; species Miscanthus floridulus. The sequence continues at coordinate 135,095,700 of NC_089588.1, forward strand.
TGCAAAGGAGATGCTTATATGTTGCATTTCTGCTATATGGAAGCGAGTTAAAGAGCGTGCTATAAGTTATAGAGCAGAAACATAGCATGGTGATCTATAGAATCGATTCACATCTCCCACCCTATGAATTTGAGATAGGCTTATATGTGAACTTTACAAAGTCGTGGAATCTTAAATTCCAAGCAAAATAGCCTAATCCATTAAGTACATTCCAATTCCTCCAAATTGAAGGGATCCAAACGACCCCTTAGTGATATATTTGCTTTAGTGGTATATTTTGATATTTCGATATATCAATTTTGATATATATGTGGAAAGATACTGACTTTGGTAACATAAATTTTGACATATTGATTTTAGTGATATATTGTATATATATGAATTTTGTTATATGACAAATATTGACTTCAATGATATGCATTTGGTTATTTTATACACAAGAATTTTGATATATTGACTTTAGTGATATGAATTTTGATATATTGACTTGAGTGGTATGAATTTTGGTATATGAAAAATATTAACTTCAATGATAAGAATTTTGATATTTTGTATATATATATGAATTTTGATATATTGACTTTAGTGAGAAGAGATGGCCGGACGTCTGTCTCCGCCAGATATACTTGGTTGGGGCTATGCATATAATCGGGGATTCGATCCAATATTATCGAATGTACCGTTCAATCGTCCTAGCATAGTAAGCGACAATATATTTTTCAGTAAATTAATATATTTTATATACACTTGTACAGATTGATTTTCTAATATATATATATATATATATATGTGTGTGTGTGTGTGTGTGTGTGTGTGTGTGATTCTTAAATGTACCGTAGGTAATTGAACTGATCGTTTGGTTTGAAGACACTCTTCAATTTCTGGTTTGAGGGAGTGAATGTTGAGAGCTTCGATGTAGATAATGGACGATTCATCCAATGTCAAATTGGCTTTTCCATCGCCGCTTGGAGGGGTAGAGGTGTTGTACAAATCTTAGAGATGGAAATGAAGGCTCCTCACAAGATTAGTGCAGAAAAATATGCTATCGTGGCATGTTTATGTACGCTTGCGAGTAATGGGTGCACACTGTCTACGTTATCCTCCTTGATGATACAAGCTATAAATGCGGGCTCCTTTCATGATGTTTCGAGCTTTTGCGCACATCTTTCTCGAAACAACCGAAATGATGTGGTAACTCGAAGTGGATCTCATAGCTTACATTATTTATGATTATGTCTATTTGGTTCTCATATCCATTTTCACATCAACAGTTACAGGTTTAGGATTATGACTTAACCTACGCAGGTTGCAGCTTTGAAGCCATTCTAAACTAGACAATTGATCAATTGGGTTATGATTGGAATATGCCGCTGAAAGGCCAACACTCACTACAGAAGGATTCCAGGACAAGTTGCTTGTGACTTAAAGAGAATCTGACCTAGCCACATCTCGACCACCGCTAGTCGTCCTTAGAAGACCATGTACTCGTACTTGTGAAGCAAGGGAGAGTGCACTACCTAATGCTTTGCTCTATGTCGATGAAATTTTCATGTACTACATCGGTGACCTACACTTCTTCGAGTTCGTAGTACGACGTAGTCAAATTTGATGATCTACTTTTGTGTTTGCATGAACTTTGGCGTGTACTAGAACAATTAGTTTGTATGGACTTGGTTTAAATTATTGTGGTTTGTATTAACTTGATGAATGGTAATGATCTCATTGTAATATACAAGCTCTTGTTAATTAGTTTCATTCTTATTTATGGACGTACAATAGTAGCACATAATACGTATATGAAAAGCTATTTGAAATGAAAACAAATTGAATGGAAAAGAAACCAAAGAAAAAAAGAAACAAAAAGAAAAAGAAAAAACATTTAGTGCCGGTGATACCAACCCAGAATAAAGATGGGCGCCCCCGGGCCCTTGCTGGAGGCCCCTTTAGTCCCGGTTGGTAATAGTCCCGGATGATATTACCAACTGGGACTAAAGGTCCACTTTCAATCCCAGTTACCTGACTCGAGACTAAAGGCCGCAATCCCCATTGGAAAACCGGGACCAAAGGGGTTTTCGAACCGGGACTGATGCTCAGTCCTGCACTAGTGTTAATACGCCTTATATTTGGGTATGCTTTATATACTACTACATATTCGACATTCACTGCCGGCACTATCAGTGCCGGTTCCAGTGAACCGACAGTGATAACCCTTCCCTGCCAGTTCTGGGCATCAAATTCAAAAAAATGATTGGGGTCCACGACAACATGCAGTGAAAGTCCACGTCACTGCCGGTTCGAGCCAAGAACCGACAGTGATGGGGTGCTATCACCGTCTGTTTGTAGCTACAACCGACAGTGAAAAACTGAGTATAAAAAGTGTTGTCCTCTCCTCCCTCCTCTCTCCCATCCCGAGCACACCCATCAAGGAGGCACGCATTTCCCCACTCCCTCCATTGTTGCTGCCATTCTTCACCGTGAAGCTCTAGGATTTTGAAGCATGGGCAAGATCTTCTTGCTTTAAGGTTAATAACAAGCATCCACTTCTTTGATTTTGTTACTTTACCGTTGTTTTGGTGGCTACATTGCTTTACTCTCATTCTAGTTGTTTCTCTATTTTAGAGAGCACTTTCCAATTAGATTTTGTGGAAGGCATCCAAGCAAATTATGGTGAATCCATCGTCCAAAAGGTTGGTGTCTATGAACCCATTTAAATTCCCAGATAATTACATGTTGGGTTCGATGATTGTTAGTATGTGATGTTAAGATTAGTTCTTATAAGGAGTAGAGTAGATTTTTTAATAATTTTGATGAGCAAATTAATACATGTATCACCTACCAACACATTGTTTGTAGCTACATTGTTGTTCATGATTAAGTCTCCAGTTTTAGTTTTTTTTAAATTAGTGTCTCCATTTTTATGTGGCATGGAGTAGAATAATTGTTCTTGATTAGTGTACAATAATTGTTTATTTATGGGGCTACAATTTTTAGTCTATATGGGGCTACTAATTTCAAATTTTCAACAATTAGTGTAGAATAATTTTTTTCCAAAATGGGGTAACTAAATTAAATTAGTGTAGAATAAATTGTACTTTCGAGCTACAATTGTTGTTCATGAAGCTCCACTTGTTATTGATTTCTCTGTATTGTCCCCATTTTTAAGTGGCATGAAGTCTAAATGTTTTTTATGCAGAGATGGATCGAGAGTGGATGTACGATGTGTCACGAACACACACGCGGTACATGGTTGGCGTCTACAACTTCCTCACCGTCGCCGCTGCCAAAGCCGATGCTGGGGGTGGAAACCGTGTATTCTGCCCATGCAAAGATTGCAAGAATCAAAGAAAATGGGGTAGAATTGAGTCTATACGAATGCACTTGATTACCAGGGGTTCATGCCAAACTATACGATATAGAGTATGCATGGGGAGGTTGGTGAGAATGTTCCGCAAGAAAACAATGATGATGTGGCCATCCTTGACATAGCCCTCCACAAGGCTATTACTAACCAGGAAACCGGTGTCAAGACGCAACTTGTGGCTACCGTTAATAATGATGTGATTAGGAATACATTAGCTCACAACACCGAGTAGGAGGATGGCATTTCTCAGCTGCTACATGATATAGAGAGCGGATTTCTTAGTGATAGACAGTTGAGAAAGCTAGAGATAATGAGACAAGATGGCAAAACACCATTGTATAAGGATTGTCTAGTGAGGAAACTAGAAGCCGATATCATGCTATTAGAGTTCAAATCTACGAACGGAATGAGCAATAAAGGCTTCGATCAGTTGCTAGGTATACTAAGGAAACTACTCCTAGAAAAAAGGAGTTGCCAGAAAAGACACACCTGCCCAAGCAAATGATCTGTCCAATCGGCCTCGAAGTTGAAAAAATCCACATGTGTTCCAATGATTGCATATTGTACCATGGAGACAAATACAAAGACTTGGATGTGTGCCCCAAGTGTAAAGGTCCATGGCATAAGGAAGGGCCGTAAAATGAGGGTAACAAGACCAGAGGAGGGCCCGTAAAGGTCGTTTGGTATTTCCCTATAGCTCCTCGGGTGCATAGGTTGTTTGCAAATGCAAAGTCAGCCAAGCTATTGCGCTGGCATGGTGAAGAGCATAAGAAAGATAAAATGATGAGGCACCCCGCCGAAGGGAAGGAGTGGAGGACTATCAACACTATGTGCTATAAGAACATTAGTGGAGAGGTAAGGCACCTTTGGTTTGGTTTGAGCACACATGGGATAAATCCTTTCGACCAGGTTAGAAGTAATCATAGCACCTGGCCAGTGACCCTCTGTATATACAACCTTCCACCTTGGCTTTGTATGAAGCGGCCATACATCCACTACTGTTCCTAGGGCCAAAACAACCTGGGAATGACATCGATGTGTCTCTAGAACCAGTGATCGATGAACTAGCAGAGATGTGGGAAAAGGGTGAAGGATGTTTCGGATGAGTACAAAAAGGAATATGTCATGATCAAGGCAGTACTTATCACTACAATCATCGACCTACCAGGGCGAGGTTGCTTGTCTAGAGAGAAGACAAAAGGATATATTAGATGTGTCGACGAGACCGATGCGGTACATCTACCGAAAAACAAGAAGATGGTGTATATGGGACACCGTAGGTTCCTATCTAAGGATCACCCTTACCACAGGAACAGAAAAGATTTTGATGTGACTATTGAGAAACATGGACCTCCAAAATATCGAGATGGTACTGCGATACTTCGAGAAGTAAGCAAACTTAATGTTGTCCTTGGGAAAGGGGACAGGGCAGTAGAAGCACCTAAAGGGAGCATCTGGAAGAAAGAATCGATTTTCTAGAAACTACCTTACTAGGCACTGTTGAGTGTGCGTCACTGTCTTGATCCCATGCACATTACTAAAAACGTGTGCGGTAACACGCTTAACACCTTGATGAACACCAGGGGACAACGAAGGATTCACTAAACACAGGCCTGGACATGCAACACTTGGGACTCAGGAAGTAGTGGCATCCCATCGATCAAGAGGATGGCCAGCTGAAACTTTCGGTTGCATCATGGACGTTGAAGGTGGAAGAAAAGCATGTGCTTATTTCTTTCTTCCATGAACTCAAAGTCCCAACGGGCTACTGTGCGAGCCCGAAGATGCTAGTGAACATGAGAGAAGTCAAGTTTAACTATGGGTGTATGAAGGCCCATGATTGTCATGTCATTATAACTCAGTTGCTCCCTATTGCCCTGTGTGGTATCCTCCCCCAAAGGTCGGCGCCCCAATCATAAAGCTATGCTTGTTCTTCAACACGATCTCACAAAAGGTCATTAATATGTCCAAGCTAGACCAGCTACAGAGGGAAATAGCCGAAACTCTATGCAGGCTTGAGAAGATGCATTTCCCGCCGACTTACTTTGATATCTCAATGCATCTACCCGTTCATCTTGTTGACCAAATTAGATGGCTTAGCCCAATGTACCTGCATTAGATGTTCCCTTTTGAAAAGTTGGTGAAAGTTTTCAGAAGGTATGTTAGGAACAGATTTAGACCAGAAGGGAGCATGGTAGAAGGATGGTCAACAGAGGAGGCCATTGAGTTCTGCACGTATTATCTAGACATCAATAGGATCGGAGTTCTAGAATCTCATCATGAGGGAAGACTAGGGGGCAAAGGAACAATCGGTGAGAAATCTATCATAGTAGACGACCCCGTTGCTTTCAGACAGGCACAATTCGCTATTCTCCAACAAGACAAGGATTTGATGCCATACATTGATGAGCACAGGCAGTCGCTGCAAACTTCATATCCGAGCAGGTCATAGGCTTGGCTTCATAAAAAACATAAGCTAGAATTCATCGACTGGTTGCAACGCCGCTTGATCTGTTGGGACTGCTTGCTTCAGCTATGCCAGATATGCGCTCTCGATACACAAATAATGACGTTGGGAACTATGTAAGTACCCTACTCACACAACAATATTATAATTAACTACGTCTTCAACATTTGAACATTTCCCATGGTTTATGCAGGTATGTATCAAAATATTGCTTATACCCAAAATACGTATATAGCCTTCTTGGACCCCGAGCAAGTCAATGAGAATACATGCAGAGGCCTTCGTGGAAATGGCGTGGAAGATCTGACAACACGTTTGATTGAGGTTTTCGAACAGTTCTTGATGCACAACAAAATGAACATACTTCTAATCTACAACTGCGAGTATGCGTTCTCGGCTCTTATTTTCGTGCTTATTTTTTTAGTTAAGATTATTCGTTAACTAGAACTTTGTGATTGCAACAACCATTTCATCTTCATAGATATCGATATTCCTAAAAATCATATTGAGGTGTGGGACTCCAAGAAAAAGGCACTTTCTAATATTGATCCCCTAATCAAAGTGCTGAATAAGTAAGTGAACCTAATAACATATTATTTGCTAATCACACATAGCACATTCTAATGTTGCCCCTTTCACACTTTTATATTGTGGTGCAGTGTCCAGGCAAGAATGATGGGGGGGCGAAGGTCCCATTCCAGGTTGCAGAAATGAGAATGGAGACCCTAAAGAAGCCGGTGGGAAACGATGAATGCGGGTTCTACATAATGTGGGCAATGCTCTACTACCTCGGCGGGACATCAAATAAGGCAGATGAATTGTTGTGTATACTTTCCTTTTCATTTATATCAGTTAATTCAACAAAACGATACACTATTTTGTCTTACATTTATGCCTTTCGATATCATCTTTGTTGAACGACAACGCAAGAAATTTAAGCACGAAAGGTTGACCGAGATGGAGATCATAGGATTGTCAGGGGAGCTAGCAAAGTTCATCTTGTCCGAGTGCTTGGCAAAAAAAAGGAACATTCTCCATTGCACGGTCCAGGAAGTACAAGACAGATTATGGGCCAGAGTTGATCGCTAGACTATTGTAATTTTGAGATCTTCATAAGTACAATTTCATCTGTAACCGTAACATGTGTAATGTTTAATATTGAATGATTTTTAATATTTAATATTGATAGATTTGTAATATTTAACCATAGCAAATATATAGCAAAACCCAATTCCATAAAAAACAATAAAATAAATTATAAATAATAAATTACGAAAAAGAGATCACTGCCCAGTTAGTAAAAAACTGGTAGTGTTCTCTCATACTACACTGCCGGCTTGAGTGAGAACCCGTAGTGTTTTCTAATACAACACTGTCGCTTAAAGCCACCAATCGGCGGTATTCGTCAAGACAACACTAAACCAGCAATGTTCTCTGCCGGCTCGAGCCACAAACCGGCAGTGTTCTTTGTGAGAACACTGCCGGCTTGTGTCACAAACTGGCAGTGTCGGTCGAGAGTGCACTTCTGGGTTATGCCAAAAACCAATAGTGCTGGTCGAGAGAACACTACCGGTTCGTGTAAAAAACCGGCAGTGTTGGCTCAACTAAACACTGTCGGGCCGTTTCACAAACCGAAAGTGAATCATCAAAACACTACCGGTTTAATAGAACCGATAGTGACCTGAATCCCCATCACTACCGGTTTGATTGTGCCGGTTCAAAATCCGATAGTGAAGAGGTGTTTTGAACCGACACTAGTGTGAAGATCTGGGGTAGTGATATGGACATGCGTGTTGGTGAAAATACCAAATATTCATGCATGCACAAGGTGAAAAGAACAAACAATTAAAGTCCCATGATGCAGGCATGTGATTCTTCGTGTCACCACCTTCGTTTCAAAAAAAAATCATTCTAGGTATGGGTTAAGTCATTTTTTTCGAGTTTTACTATGTTTATAAAAATATTATCAATATTGATATCTCCAAATAGGTTTATTACAAAAGTATGTTCCATAATTTATCTAATAATATTTATTACGCATCATAGACATTACTATATTCTTTTATATATTTTGTTAAATTTGAGATTTATTGAATCGTGAGAGCGAGATGGATATTTTTTTGGATATAATAATGTAAAACCACGCACCTTTGCAGTTGCTTGGTCACGTGTGTCTTGGTAGTCTTCGAGCACGTCGGAGATGTCTAAGGCGACGTCCTTGAGCCGCTTCAGCTTTTCCGAGATGACCTCCTCTCGGCGTCCTCCAGCTTTTCCGAGATGATTTCAAGAACATTCTTCATGCCCTCCAGGTCGTCGGTGAAGTTCCACAGCAAACTGGCCTGATCCCCGATGGCAGAGCCCAGCTTAGCTGTCGCGATCTTAACGAAACCGGATGTGAGCAGACCAGCTACTGCTTCCGCCATGGCTACAGAGCTCTGAATCGCTCTCAGGCTCACGGCTTGTGTGGAATGATGTGCGCAGGCGGCCTGCGAAGTGCGTAGCTTCTGGTTGCTGGGGTCAGGAACTCAGGATGCTTGGCTGTGTTTAGTTGCCAAAAAGTTTCTCAAAAAATGCTATAATAGTCATCACATCGAATCTTGCGATACGTGCATAGAGCATTAAATGTAGACGAAAAAAACAAATTGCACAGTTTGGTTGAAAATCACAAGATGAACGTTTTGAGCTTAATTAATCCATGATTGAATACTAATTACCAAATAAAAACGAAAGTGTTACGATAGCTAAATTTCTAAATTTCGTGAACTAAACACAGCCCGGCAATGGTAATGCACTGCGATCCTTCTCTGTCTATGGGTCTGGTGCTAGCTATATGTATGGGTGGCCGGTACCATTGTGGCTTCGGCTGTGTGGTCCACCATGTGAAGTTGGAGCTCCTTGTTACTGTTGTGGCAAAGCTCGGCAATGATGACACATGGTTAAGGCGAAGCTTGTTAGCTCGCTCGACTCGTGGCTGGCTCGACTCGACTCGGCTCGGCTCGTTAAGATAACGAGCAGCCAAGCCAATATTTTAGCTCGTTAGCTATAACCAGTGGCGGATCCAAAGGGGGGGGCTGGGGGGCTCCAGCCCCCCCTAATGTCTTGATTTCAAGCTTAATCACTGTAGCAAAAGCTTGATTTCACCATTAAATCTTCATGCAAATCAACATCTCCATTGTTTTAGCCCCCCTTATCCCGCATCGTGCATCCGCCACTGGCTATAACGAGCCAACTCGAGCCAGCTCGCGAGCCGCTCACGAGCTAAACGAGCCAAGCTTCCAGAAAAAAAAAGTATCATTTAAGGTTGTTAGATGCATGAATACTATAGTATTTTATTATACTTGTATATATATTAGCGCATATTAATTTTTTTATTCGATTAAAGGTTGTTAGATGCATTTCTTTTGTATTATTATTATTCTCAAACTTTAGATAAATACAAATATTATATTTTATATATTTTTTATACCTGGCTCACGAGCTTAACGAGCCAGCTCGAACTTTTAACGAGCCGAGCCGAGCTGGCTTTCTGGCTCATTAGGATAACGAGCCGAACCGAGCTAGCTCGTTATCTTAACGAGACAGAACGAGCCGAGCCGAAACGAGCCAAGTCGGCTCGTTATCCAGCCTTACACATGGTGCGTGTAGTTGCTGCCGTCTAGTTTTTCTCATATTCTTTTTAGTTAACTATGTGTTTGTAGCCGGTGGTGGATGTAGAATAGGATTAAAAGAGGACCGGTCTCTTGTTCTTTCCCCTCTTTATTTTTCTTCTTTCCTCCACCTCTTCTTCTTCCTCATCCTCCCTATATTTCCATCGATGCACCAGCTATAGGGGGTTGGAGCCGTACTATTTCAACAAAAAAACAATGTTTTTCTTTTACAACAAATCAGTAAATAATACTTGTAAGCCATATCTTTTCATGGCCATGGGAAATGAAGAAGCCAACTACCCATTCCGCGCTCCCATCACTTTCTGGCTTCATAGTTCTTCTCCACTGGTGCACATCATGTGACTGAGTGTTGGTTGATTCACACTTTAACACCTACTCCTTCAATTTTAAATTATAAAATATTTTAATTTTTTAGATATGTAATTTTTACTATACACTTAGATATACAATATATCTAGATATGTAGAAATAGAAAAAAAATATATCTAGAAAAACCAAAATATCTTATAACTTAAAATGGAAGTAGCACTCAAGAAAATGAAGAAACGAGACTATTTATATAGAGGTAGGAGACAAAAGTAAATACTATTTTATATATTTTCTTCCTCGACCTCACCGCCGTTGATAAGGCTGCCCCGGACACGCCGGCGCTCCCGTGCTCCAATCCATTCCCGTCTTGTCCGGCCTCCACCCCACAGTGCGCCGCCACTGTCAATCTCTCTGCGGTCCCTGTCCCCGGCCCCCGCCCCGACCGCAACGAACCCTAACCCTATCTCCTCCGTGCAAGGTGCGCACTGTGCTATCGTCCTCGCCCGCGTCGTCGTCCTTGCCACGGGAAATTGGGCCGGGGAGCCTATCCACGTCGTCGCACGTCGCCGGCCCCGCCATGCCTGTGCTGTCGAGCCACCGCCGCAAGGCCACGCTGCTGAGCCACCGCTGGAATGCTACGCCGCCGTCGCAAGGCCATCCCCGTGCACCCAACAGGTACAACCACCCTTCTCTTGCCTTCGTGCTATGTGATAAATTATAAGATATGAATCTCTGGTTATATAAATTATATGATATGAATCTTGATATGTGAACTTTAATAAGATTGGCTTAGTTGTATGAATCTTGATATTGATTAGTGATATGACCTAGTAGTGTGAGTGCGGTGATATTGACTTAGTGATATCAATCTTGATATATTTACTTTAGGCCCCGTTTGAATCCTTGGAATTGAATTTATTCTAATAAATTATAATTTAGGGACATATTAATTAAGCTAATATGGTTGTATATGGAATATATTTATATACTTTTGTTAGGTATGCAAAAGAGATGCTTATATGCTGCATTTCTGCTATATGGAAGCGAATTAAAGAGCATGTTATAAGTTATATAGCAGAAACATAGCATTGTGATCTATAGAATCGATTTCCATCTCCCACCCTATAAATTTTAGATAAGCTTATATGTGAACTTTAGAAAGTCGTGGAATCTCAAATTCCAAGCAAAATAGCATAATCCATTAAGTACATTCCAAATCCTCCAAAATGAAGGAATTCAAACAACCCCTTAGTGATATATTTGCTATAGTGGTATATTTTGATATTTTGATATATCAATTTTGATATATATGTGGAAAGATGCTGACTTTGGTAACATAAATTTTGACATATTAATTTTAGTGATATATTGTATATATATGAATTTTGTTATATTACAAATATTGACTTCAATGATATGCATTTGGTTATTTTATACACATGAATTTTGATATATTGACTTGAGTGGTATGAATTTTGGAATATGAAAAATATTGACTTTAATGATAAGAATTCTGATATATATATATATATATATATATATATATATATATATATATATATATATTTTCTGATATATTGACTTTAGTGAGAAGAGATGGTCGGACGTCTGTCTCCGCCGGATATACTTGGTTGGGGCTATATATATAATCGGGGATTCCATCCAATATTGTCGAATGTACCGTTCAATCGTCTTAGCATAGTAAGTAACAATATATTTTTTTCAGTAAATTAATATGTTTTATATACACATGTAGGGATTGATTTTCTGAGATATATATATATATATATATATATATATATATATATATATATATATATATATATATATAATTCTTAAATGTACCCTAGGTAATTGAACCGATCGTTTGGTTCGAAGACACACTTCAATTTTGGGGTCGAGGGAACGAATGTTGAGAGCTTGGATGTACATAATGGACGATTCATTCAATATATTCTTTCCATCGCCGCTAGGAGGAGTAGAGGTATTGTACAAATCTTAGAGATGGAAATGAAGGCACCTCACAAGATTAGTGCAGAAAAATAAGCTGTCATGGCAAATTACTATATTCTTTTATATATTTTGTTAAATTTGAGATTTATTGAATCGTGAGAAAGCGAGATGGATATTTTTTTGGATATAATAATGTAAAACCACGCACCTCTGCAGTTGCTTGGTCACGTGTGTCTTGGTAGTCTTCGAGCACGTCGGAGATGTCTAAGGCGACGTACTTGAGCCGCTTCAGCAATCGCTGCACTAGATTCTCCTTGATTGACCTCCTCTCGGCGTCCTCCAGCTTTGCCGAGATGGTTTCAAGAACATTCTTCATGTCCTCCAGGTCGCCGGTGAAGTTCCACAGCAAACTGGCCTGGTCCCCGATGGCAGAGCCCAGCTTATCTTTCGCGATCTTAACGAAACCGGACGTGAGCAAACCAGCTACTGCTTCCGCCATGGCTACAGAGCTCTGAATCGCTCTCAGGCTCACGGCTTGTGTGGAATGATGTGCGCAGGCGGCCTGCGAAGTGCGTACGAGTAGCTTCTGGTTGCTGGGGTCAGGAACTCAGGATGCTTGGCAATGGTGATGCACTGCGATCCTTCTCTATCTGTGGGCTCTGGTGCTAGCTATATGTAGGGGTGGCCGGTACCATTGTGGGGCTGTGTGGTCCACCATGTGAAGTTGGAGCTCCTTGTTACTGTTGTGGCAAAGCTCGGCCATGATGACACATGGTGCGTGTAGTTGCTGCCGTCTAGTTTTTCTGTATGCTGTGTTTAAAAAAGTTTTTCAAAAAATACTACAGTAACTATCACATCGAATCTTACTACACGTATATGGAGCATTAAATAGAGACGAAAAAAACTAATTGCACAGTTTGGTTGGAAATCGCAAGACGAACGTTTTGAGCCTAATTAGTCTATGATTGAACACTAATTGCCAAATAAAAACGAAAGTGCTACAGATAAAATAGGATTAAAGCTCCCTTTGGCACGGCTCATCCAAAACGGCTTCATCAGTGAAGCCAAATCCAGTGAAACCAGAAAAACTGGCGTTTCCCACCTTCTAGTTCATTTTAACCTCGGCTTACAAAACTCTTCATGTTATAGTGCCTCGATTTGCGTAAAATAGATAAAGCCGAAGCTGGCATAAAAGATTTGCCTAAAAGAGGACCGGTCTCTTCTTCTTTCCTATCTTTATTTTTCTTCTTTCCTCCACCTCTTTTTCTTCCTAATCTTCCCCATATTTCTATTAATGCACCAGCTATAGAGGGTTGGAGCCGTACTATTTCAATAAAAAAACGATGTTTTTCTTTAACAACAAATCAATAAACAATACTCGTAAGCCATATCTTTTCATGGCCTTTGGAAAATGAAGAAGCCAACTACCCATTCCGCGCTCCCATCACTTTCTGGCTTCATAGTTCTTCTCCACTGGTGCACATCATGTGACTGAGTGTTGGTTGATTCATACTTTGCTACTTACTCCCTCAATTTTAAATTACAAAATATTTTAATTTTTAAGATACGTAATTTTTACTATACACTAAGATATACAATATATCTACATATATAGAAATAGAAAAAAAAATATATCTAAAAAAACTAAAATATCTTATAAGTTAGAATGGAGGTAGCACTTAAGAAAACGAAGAAACGATACTATTTATATAGAGGTAGGAGACAAAAGTAAATACTATTTTATATATTTTTTCTATCCATGTTATAATAGTTAGCCTAATAGCTAGTCAAATAGCTAGCCGCTGGACGCCCTAAACCAAAAAAGTTAGCTAGCTGGCGTTGTTGTCTAGGACATTGTCACGATGTTCAGTCGTCGTTCACTTTCACACCTAACCTGCTACTAAGGTCATGTTTAGATTATAAAAAATTTCAACACGATGAATAATAGCACTTTCGTCTTATTTGGTAAATATTGTTCAATCGTGGACCAACTAAGCTTAAAAGATTCATCTCATGATTTTCAACTAAACTATGTAATTAATTATTTTTTTTTACCTATATTTAATGCTTCATGCAAATGGCTAAAAATTGATGTGATGAAAAGAGAGTGAAAAAACTTGGAATTTGAAGCTGATCTAAACAAGGCCTAAGTGCGAACAGAGGTGCCAGCTAGCAGCTTTTGATGGGACGCTACGACGACGACGTGGCCTGCAAGTTGTGTTCCTACAAAGACTTTTGCTGTTGCCAGTCGACTCTCTTTCTCTCCTCCCCTCTCCTCTCTCATTTAATTTGGTGCCCATCACCTCTTGTCATCTTCCTCCGCATGCTTCCAGTCGGCCTGTTCGATTTACGGGTTTGCGAAAAATACCCTGAGCTGGTTTACGTAACAGAAAAATACTGTATCGGTTAGAAATTTACCATCGTTTACAATAAGCCACTAAATCTGGCTGAGGTGGGCACCAAAACCCAACTCGATCTGGGATCCTTTGTCACTGTTTGGCTGCTTGTATTAAAAAAAAAAAACTGTTGCTGGCTCTTAGCACATTGATTCGTGAGTTGCAGCTGCTCAAGCAGCAGCGGCAGCGGCTGCAAAAACCAGCTGGTGAACATGCTGCTTGTCGCTTTATGCTCTTCGTCTTAGCAATCATCCACAGCAAAAACTAATAAATCAGACTAAAAAATACTGTTCTCTAATTAGTGAGAGAAAAACTCTATATTATAACTAATAAGTTAGGCTGATAAATTGAAGCGAACAGAGACCAAGTTGGCAGTGAATTTTGGAATCTTCCGGGTAGTCTGACTAAAGCAATCTTTTACATATAAATCCTGCCTCCAAAAGCTGGGCAGCTAGCGTGCCACGTCGTGTGCTTTTCGAAGCCGTTCGATCGAGCGCGCGGACGGCCCAGATCAGACGAGCCGTGGTCATTTTTTTGAAAAACCCCTTCTATTTTTCGAAAATCAACCCGCGCTCCAGAGGCCCTCTCAGTATATTTTGCAAAAAACACCTCTGATTATTTCGAACTCAACCCGCAGTCTAGATTGGATGGGCTCCAGGTTTTTTTGCAAACAAGACCTTCTCTTTATCGAAAATCAACCCACACTCTAGAGACCCTCTCAACAATTTTTACGAAAACCTCCTCAGATTTTTCTCAAATCAATATACAAGCCAACTTAGATTATATCTCTTTTTTTAAAAAATAAATTAGCTGCCTGTCTCTCACCTCTATCTCGCCCTCCCCTTTCTCTCTCTCCCCTTCCCTCCTGATGCGGCGACGGGTGCCAGGCAACGGCGCCCCTGCGGGCGCTGCGCCGGCGCGAGTGGGGCTAGCGGTGGCGGCGTGCCCTCGGCGCGGCGCCTCCCGACCGAGGCGTGGGTGCGGCTGGCCACGGGTCACCGGCGCGAGCGGCGACGCGCAAGCCACCGAATCAGATCCCTTGCGCGGCAGGCCATCGGCGCAGATCCCTGCAACCAGTGAGCTACCAAAGCAGCGGGCTCCGGGCGACGCGGGGGCTCCCAGCGCGACAACGGGCTCCAGGCGCTGCGGCATCCAGACGCGCGCCGGCTCCTCTACATGGATTAGTACCAATGTGCAAGTTTTTCAGCCTGTTCGTTTGGCTGTGGCTTGTCGTAAATGATCGTAAATTTTTAGTCGGAACAGTATTTTTCTCTCACACAAAACAGCCAGCAGCACTTTTTCACGAACCAGCAATGATATGAGCCAGCCAACCGAAGAGGCTGATTATTAGCTTGTACTGTTCATCCTCTTGTCGTAGCAGCAAAAGAATAGGTAGACACTGCGGTCATTATTGCTGTGGCCCGCACGCGCCTCCTCCCGCTACCGGCTAGGAATCGAGCGGGTTGGACTTGGACAGACATGGCATTGTTTGCGTGTCTTTAAATTTAGCTTGATTCACTTATTTTTTTCATTCGAAACTATGTTTTTCGCTCATAAATTCCTCTAGCGTTCCTCCAAATCATCCAGATTCCTCAAGAATTCAGACAAACAAACAAATCCATGAATACATGCTTTCAGTTTCAGTTTTAGATAACATAACGTGGCCACATTGAGCTGAATAAGCCTACCCAACCCAATCAGCTGATAGACGCATTAAACTAACTACCCCATTTAATTTCTTCCGTCCTCTCCAAGAATCGCATTAATAAAGGAGAACTGCTATAGATTATGGCATATTTTAGTATGAATTTTTTCATATAAATTTTTACCTATTTTTTTTAGAAATAAATAAAATTATATCTTTATTATAATAAAGTCTTGAAAATACATAAAAATTATAAAATAAAAAAATTACTAAATTTTTTATCAGTATACCTATATTCCTATTGCCGCTGGATTAATCAAAACAAAAGGCCCGGCTTTGCCGCGCCAGCGTTTCTAGTTCACACGGTAGCCTGCTACTAAGTGCGAACAGAGGTGCCAGCTAGCAGCTTTTGATGGGACGCTACGACGACGACGTGGCCTGCAGGTCTTGTCCCCGTGCATGTTGCGAAGTTGTGTTCCTACAAAGACTTTTGCTGTTGCCAGTCGACTCCCTTTCTCTCCTCTCCTCTCTGATTTAATTTGGTTAGTTTATATGAGAGAAAAAACTATTTTAATTAGATATTTATGATAAGCCATAGCTAAACCAACAGGCTGAGTCTTGCTGAGGTGGGCACGAAAACTCAACTCGATCTGGGATCCTTTGTCACTCTTCGGCCGCTTGTATTTAAAAAAAAAAAAAAAACTGTTGCTGGCTGTTAGCACATTGATTCGTGAGTCGCAGCTGCTCAAGCAGCAGCAGCGGCTGCAAAAACCAGCCGGTGAACATGCTGTTTGTCACTTTATGCTCCTCGTCTTACCAATCGATACACCGCAAAAACTGATAAATAAGACTAAAAATACTGTTCTCTGATTAATGAGAGAAAAATATTATATCACAACTAATAAGTCAGACTGATAAGTTAAAGCGAACATGGCCCAAGTTGGCGACGAATTTTGGAATCCTTCGGCTAGTCTTGCCTAAAGCAATCTTTTACATATGAATCCTGCCTCCAAAAGCTGGCCAGCCAGCGTGCCACGTCGTGTGCTTTTCGAAGCCGTTCGATCGAGCGCGCGGATGGCCCAGATCAGGCGAGCCGTGGTCATTTTTTGAAAAACCCCTTCTATTTTTCGAAAATCAACCCGCGCTCCAGAGGCCCTCTCAGTATATTTGGCAAAAAAACACCTCCGATTATTTTGAAATCAATCCGTAGTCTAGATCAGATGGGCTCCGGGTTTTTTTGCAAACAAGACCTTCTGTTTATCGAAAATCAACCCACGCTCCAGAGATCCTCTCAACAATTTTTACAAAAACCTCCTCATATTTTTCTCAAGTCAACATACAAGCCAACTTAGATTATATCTCTTTTTAAAAAAAAATAAATTAGCTGCCTGTCTCTCACCTTCATCTCGCCCTCCCCTTCCTCTCTCTCTCCCCTTCCCTCCTGATGCGGTGGCGGGTGCCAGGCAACGGCGCCCCTGCGGGGGCTGCGCCGGCGCGAGTGGGGCCCAGCGGTGGCGGCATGCCCTCGGCGCGGCGCCTCCCGACCGAGGCGTGGGTGCGGCCGACCACGGGTCGCCGGCGCGAGCGGCGACGCGCAAGCCACCGGATCAGGTCCCTTGCGCGGCAGGCCACCGACGCAGATCCCTGCAACCAGCGAGCTAGCAAAGCAGCGGGCTCCCGGCGCAGCGGCATCCAGACGCGCGCCGGCTCCTCTGCATGGATTAGTACCAATGTGCAAGTTCTTCATCCTGTTCGTTTGGCTGTGGCTTGTCGTAAACGATCGTAAATTTTCAGTCGGAACAGTATTTTTTTCTCACACAAACCAGCCAGCAGTACTTCTTCACGAACCAGCAATAATATGAACCTGCCAACTGAACAGGCTGCTTATCAGCTTGTACTGTTCATCCCCTTGTCGTAGCAGCAAAAGAATAGGTAGACACTGCGGTCATTATTGCTGTGGCCCGCACGCGCCTCCTCCAGCTACCGGCTAGGAATCGAGCGGGTTGGACTTGGACGGACATGGCCCCGTTTGCATGTCCTTAAATCCGGCTGATCCGCTTATTTTTTTATCCGGAACAGTGTTTTTCTCTCACAAATTCCTCCAGCATTCCTCCAAACCATCCAAATTCCTCCAGAATTCAGATAAGCGAACAGGCCCATGAATGCATGCTTTCAGTTTCAGTTTTAGATAACATAACGTGTCCATGACATGGAGCTGAATAAGCCTACCCAACCCAATCAGCTCATAGACGCATTAAACTAACTACCCCATTTAATTTCTTCCGTCCTCTCCAAGAATCGCATTAATAAAGGGGAACTGCTACAGATTATGGCATGTTTTAGTAAGAATTTTTTCATATAAACTTTTACATATATTTTCTAGAAGTAAATAAAATTATATCTTTATAATAATAAAGTCTCAAAAATACATAAAAATTATAAAATAAAAAAAATTACTAAATTTCTCGTCAGTATACCTGTATTCTTATTGCCGCTGCACCAATCAAAAGAAAAGGCGCGGCTTTGCCGCGCCCGCGTTTCTAGTTCACACCTGGCCTGCTACTAAGGCCCCGTTTGGTACCGCTCCGAGATGCTTCGGCTTCTGCACTGTTCATGCACTGTAGCGGGTCAGAACCGAAGCCGGAGGAGCCAGAAATTCGAGCTTCACCGGCTCCGTGAACAGTAACCACGCTACAGTGAGAGGAAAAAAGGTGGGGAGAGAAAAACAGCTCCGGGCTACAGTATATGAAATAGCGAAAGCAAATAGTTTTAAAGCCACACACACACTTTTAGTTCAGATACAATGCCAGTAGGTAGTCATCTTCAACAAAAGCATCGGATGAGAGATACGGAGTGACCATTTGCCCTTGGTTCTAGTTGTCACCCATCGTCGGGTATAGGCAGTTAATGCAATAGCCGTAGTACATTTGATCATCTGCAACAACAATGGAAACAACGCCCTGGGTACGAGAAGGTACTCAGCTAGACTTACCCGTCTTAAACCAAAATAAAGCGACACCAAGGATTATGCAAGGCTTTCTTTAGTGGGCTAGCTGACTTATTTGCGAAAAGCATAAACTATCATGAAGAAACCATTTTAAGTACTTTGCATCATCTTTATTATAACATATCCATCTAGGTAAGCACCTGTACTATAGCAATCACTTGATTAACCAATAACATCTAGTTACCAATTTAGATTTAACATATCATATACCATCCAGATAACCATCATTATTCCATAATAATTACTACGATACCGTAGCTCAAGTCAAGTGCTCACTATCCAGGAGCGATGACGATTCGAATCGATTCCTAACCAGCTGGTGATTTATTCCTCACACATACCATGCTTCCTCCGTCAGGGTCGCTTAGATCACCAATGACACTTTCCAAGTAGACGCGGGATAACAGTCATGGACCGCACTACCCAGGGACCGCCCGACTGCTAGGACGCACCTTGGGCTCACTCTTCGCGTCCCCGTCATACCCTCTTCAGCACCAGTCTGCCAATACGAGTTTATCCCGGCTTGAAATAGTGTCACTAGCTTCGCGGTCGAAAGGTACTTTATTCGGCCAGCTAAATATGAGGCATGCGTTCAATATGACAAGAGGGACGAGCAATGATCGGTCCTTAATCGACACAGACGGAAAACTAACAGCACCCCAGAACCCTGTCTGGTTGCCTCCAACTTTTTTCGTCCGGTCTCTAATTATGTAACATACATGGTTAATTCCAGAATATCATTCTTTCCATAGCTAAATTCTTTCAGTAACCACCTATAATGTAGGTGACCGGATCTCACCGATCGCTACCGGTCTAAGCAAGGCTAAGCAGTTATTCGATCCTGACCTAATAGGGTAAAGTTAATAAGGTAGGCAAGGATAGTAATAAATGCATCAACGGTTTCAATCAACTCCTACAACTTAATGCAACAATATATAAACTCATATATATAGAAAGAATTGCTTTTATAAATTAGAAGACTTAGAATGCTCCGGGGTTTGCCTCGTTCGAACGAACTAGGTTGATGATCCACGCACTCGGTCAAGTCCTCTCCTAACTCCTCTTCCTCTGGCACCTCCTGTGTCTGGACTTCTTGTGGATCTGTCCCGGTCTGCTCTTCCTGAACCACTACTAGCAACTTCTCATGCGATCCTGTATAATGCAGATGTATGAGTGCTAATGCATAGGTGCATCAGAGAGATGACATGTAATGATCATGATGCATGAAATGTAGATGAACATGTTTAACTTTATTAGACATAGTAGAAGTAAAGTCCCTCTACAAGGTAGCCAACATCATCCAAGAACATGTACTACTATACTACTACTATAACCACTGTATTAATATGCCAAGTCACCACAGCAATCTAAGATGCTTCAAAGACACACTAAAGCAAACATTATTAACTAATCATGCATTAAAGAAGATTAGTTTATTTCATTTTTAAACTAGGGCTACAATAGCAACATATATTTCTGGTGCTCATAAAAATCTGAAAAAATTACAGTAGCATATTACTACTCTAAGTAGACTATCATGAAATTTTCATGGCATTTGGATAAGTAAAATTGCCTACACAAAAATGACAGGCTATGGCATAAATAGGAACATGAAAATACTTTGTACTATGAAAAGTATCAAAAAACAGATTTGGTATTTTTTTCTATGTTCTACACAGTAAACAATGACTGCAAAAAAATTTTCATACACATGTTTTATACAATTTTTGCTCTCTATATAAAATAACAAAAATCATCAATAAATGGCACTTGAACTACACATTAATATTTCTCTACAGAACATACATGACATATATTTTTCCTACAAAGTACATCTCAAAAATAGATCAAGCAACTTGGAATCATATTTTTCTGATGTATATCCTATTTATTAGACATTTTCTAAGAAATCAGCGTTTATTCAATTTAAATAAAGCTACACAGAAAAGTATCACAAATTTGACATGAAATATTTTTAACAGATAGATCTAGTCACAAGAAACCTAGCAAAACTTATTTCAACAAATTTGGAGCTATTTTGAGCAAGTTATAAATTTACAAAGCATTTAACAGAAATCTGAAAATCTTTTCTTTAAAACTGAAATTCCATCGACCCAAATCTGCTAGGTACACCCGGTGCAGTGCACCCAGAGGTGCTGCCACGCGGGACCCGTGGTCAAGCCGGGCCCACGTGTCAGCCGGAGCCAAAGCAGGGGCCGTCGCTGACCGGTCGGCTTTCGCCGCCGGTGAGCTCGCTGGCGGAGAGGTCACCACCAGCGGCTTCCCCGCTACGAGGTGGACCCGATGCGCTAAGAACGGGCACTGGAGGAGCTCGGAAGCGAGCTCTCCGGCGTGCATGACGACACGGCGGCGCGGCATGCCCGCGGGCGGGCACTTCCCGGCCACAGCAAGGCACGGGGAGGCGCGCACAAGGTTCGCGGGGGCAAGGCGGTGCTGATGCGCGAGAAAGGGAGGAGAGAGGTGGAGCGGGTCGTACGCGCGGGCACGAGCTCCGGCGAGCTCAGCCATGGTGGTGCGGAGAAGAAGATCAGCCACCACAGCCTCTCACCTCGACTACGGTAGCCGCACGCGGGTGCAAACGAAGGAGCTTGACGAGGTGGAACTGTTGGCTGGAGGAATTGAAGAAAGAGGCGTGGGTGGAGGGGCACGTTGCTGGCGGAGCGGCGGCGACGCTCGGTGGTGAGAGCTCCCGCGGAGCTTCAAAATGGAGAGGAAGGAGGAGACAGGATGGAGTGCAGAGTGGGGTGGCGTGCGCGCGGTCGGACAGCCATGAAGCAGCGCGGCCGGTCGGAACGGCGCAGGCCGGTGGTGCCGCGCGGCGTGCTTGCCGGCGCATGGCCACCACGCGGCGTGCGTGCTCTGGCGCCGGTCGGGAGTGGGCGCGGTGAATGGACAAGGCGCGGCACGGAGGCAGGCCGGGCCGGCCTATGCGGCTGGGCCGAAAGGGAGGCGGCGGCCCAATAAGGTGAAAATGTGATTTTTCAAATTATTTTCTATTCCTATTTCATTCAATGCAAATTTTGAGCAATTTTAGAGCAGTTTCAAACTTTGGCCCAAAAATAAAAGTTGCTCAAAAATTTATTCTCTACAACTTTGCTTTTATGACCAAAGCCAAATTCTAAATAGATTTTGAATTACAAAATAAAAATCAATATTAATTCAAAACCCTAATTTTGAAGGATTATTTTTAAAAGCAAAATTTGGCAAAAATTTAAATATAAACTTTGCTCCAAATTGTATCCTAAATATTGATAAGCTATCTTAATGATCAAACCAAGAAATCATATCACCCAAACATGCACATGTCATTTTAAATAGTTTAAACATGATGAATTTCAATTTAATTTCAGCACCACATGAAATAACACTTCCTTTCTTTAGAATGGAATGCATAGATGCTGCTTATGCATAATGAAATGATGATTATGCTCATGAGATGGAATGTTAATGTATGCTTAACACCGAGGTGTTACAGCCCTCCCCACTTATAAGAATCCCGTCCCGAGATTTTGAGTTACGAACCATTTGTTATAAAAATCCTTATAAGTGTTTTGCAGATATTCTCCTGTTTCCCACGTCGCATCACCATCATCGTGATGACTCCACTGTATCTTATATATTCTCACCACTTTATTCCGAGTGACTCGGTCCTTAGTGTCCAAAACTCGAACTGGTTGCACACGGTATTCCAAGTCTGATTTGAGCTGAATGCTCTGAGGTTCTATTCTCTCTTTCGGAACACGCAAGCACTTCTTCAACTGTGATACATGGAAGACTGGAAAGATCGAACCCATCGCTTCTGGTAACTGTAACTTATAAGCCACGGGACTTTTCTTCTCTATGATCTTGTACGGTCCTACAAACCTAGGAGCAAGTTTTCTCTTAACTCCAAATAGTTGTACTTTCTTCATTTGAGTAACCTTCAGATAAACGTAGTCACCTACCTCAAACTCAAGCGGTCTCCTTCTCTTATCGGCATAACTCTTCTAACGTGAATGTGCCGCTTTCATGTTTTGTTGGATAATACGGACCTTTTTCTCAGCCTTGTCAACAAAATCGATTCCGTAAAACCTTCTCTCTCTAGGCTCAACCCAATTCAACGGTGTCCTACATTTTCTGCCATACAATGCTTCAAATAGAGCCATCTTGATACTCTCTTGGTAACTGTTGTTATAAGCGAACTCTGCCAAAGGTAACCATGATTCCCATGAACCCTTAGACGATAACACATAGGCTCTAAGCATATCTTCAAGAACAGCATTAACTCGCTCTGTCTGCCCATCTGTCTATGGGTGGTAAGCTGTACTCCGAATCAAGCTAGTACCCAAACCTTTATGAAGATGCTCCCAAAAATGAGCGGTAAACTATGACCCACGGTCAGACACGATAGTCTTTGGTATACCATGTAATCAGACAATCTCTGCAATGTACTTCTCAGCATACTGAGGTGGTCGAAATGTTGTTTTGACTGGTAAAAAGTGAGCTGATTTGGTAAGGCGATCTACAATTACCCAAATCGAATCATTCCCCTTTAGTGTGGTGGGGAGACTGGTGATAAAATCCATACTTATATCATCCCATTTCCAATCTGGTACTGACAAAGGTTGCAACATTCCTGCGGGTCTCATGTGAAGAGCTTTCACTCTACAACACATGTCGCAACGAGCAACATACGCTGCAATCTCCTTCTTCATCTTCGTCCACCAATAATGAGGTCTCAATTCTTGGTACACTTTGTTACTTCCAGGATGGATAGACAGCTTAGAGTGATGAGCTTCATCCATCAATTTGTTCTTGAGCTCTCGATCTTTAGGTACAACCAGACGGTCCTTAAACCATAACACTCCTTGTTCATCCACTCTAAAGTGCTTGGTCGATTCTTCCTTCATTTTCTTCTTGATATGGAATATTCCCTTATCTATTTTCTGACCCTCAATGATCTTGCTTTCCAAGGTGCAACTAACCTGGATATTATGCAACACAGCAGGATGCAACAAATTAAACCTATCTTTAAACAATGGTTGCAATACAAGAGAATGTGACTTCCTACTTAAGGCATCTGCCACTACATTTGCCTTTCCCGGATGATAGTGCACATTCATATTATAATCCTTTATTAGTTCTAACCATCTTCTTTATCGCATATTCAACTCAGACTGAATAAATATGTACTTGAGACTCTTATGATCTATAAAGATATTGCACATATTCCCAAGCAAGTAGTGTCTCCAAATCTTTAGAGCATGCACAACAGCCGCAAGCTCTAAATCGTGCGTAGGATAGTTAACCTCATGCTTCCTCAACTAACGTGAGGCATAAGCAATGACCCTTCCATCTTGCATTAGAACACATCCTAAGCCATTCTTTGATGCATCGCAAAACACATCAAACGGCTTCTCTATCCGGTTGCGCCAGAACAGGAGCAGTGGTTAGCAAATTCCGCAAGGTGCAGAAAGCTGCCTCACACTCCTCTGTCCAAACAAACTTATGATCCTTCTGTAGCAAACTTGTCAATGGCTTGGCAATCTTCGAGAAGTCCGGTATAAAACGACAATAGTAACCGGCTAATCCAAGAAAACTCTGAACCTCATGAACGGTGCTAGGTGCCTTCTAGTCCATAACCTATTGTACCTAACTAGGATCCACTGAGATTCCATTCTCAGATAACATCTGACCAAGAAAAGGAACTGTCCTCAGCCAAAACTCACATTTACTAAATTTAGCATACAACTAGTGATCTCTGAGTCTAGTCAAGACAATTCTTAGATGCTCTTCATGATCCTATTTGTTCTCTGAGTATACTAGAATGTCATCAATGAACACAATCACGAACTTATCCAACTCTGGCATAAAGACCGAATTCATCAGATACATAAAGTATGCAGGAGCATTTGTCAAACCAAAGGACATGACAAGATACTCGTATAAACCATATCTGGTGGAGAACGCGGTTTTGGGTATATCTTGTGGTCTAATCTTGATCTGATGGTACCCTAATCTCAAATCTATCTTAGAGAACACCTTGGCTTTTGACAATTGATCAAACAAGATATCAATCCGAGGTAGAGGATACTAGTTTTTAATTGTCACCGCATTCAGTGGCCGGTAGTCCACGCACATTCGTAAGGAGTTATCCTTCTTCTTCTTCACGAACAGTGCGGGACATCCCCATTTCAATGAACTTGGATGAATTAAACCCTTAGTCAACAGATCTTGAAGTTGTTTCTTCAACTCGGCTAATTCATTTGGAGGCATCTAATAAGGCCTTCTTGAGATCGGTGGTGTTCCAGGGATTAATTCAATTGCAAACTCAATATCTCTGTCCGGTGGAAGATCGGGTAACTCATCTGGAAACACGTCCGGAAACTCGCACACTACTGGAATCTTGGCTAGAAGAGTAGTTTGGACTGCACAAGTTGTACATTTAGATCTATTCTCCTAGGTAAGGTTACTTGAAATGTACCTTCTCCAACAGGTTCCTTGAGAGAAATGCTTCTTCCTCCAACATCGATTACTACTCCGATCTTATTCATCTAGTTCATTCCTATAATCACATCTAGAACTAGACCTAGCATAACTATCAAGTTAAGCATATACTGCATGTCTACTATACTTAGGGTTACCCCCTGGATTATCTGATTAGTTAACAGATCAGCCCTAGCTGAATTTATCCGATAAGCACATTCCAATTCAACTATCTTTTGCTCATACTTTCTTGCAAATGCTTGACTTATGAATGAATGAGATGATCTAGAATCAAACAAAATGACTGCAGGATGATTGTTGATAGAAAACATACCGGCTGTCATGGGCTCCCCTTCCAGGATGTCATCAATGGTGGTGTGGTGCACACGAGCTTGGTACTAATTCTGCTGCCTCTTGGGATATGGGCAAAACTTCACAAAGTGCCCAGATTGATTGCAGTTGAAATACGGTCCTCTTACTTGAGTAGCAGCTCTAGATGAACTGACTTGTCCGGTCTTGGCTTGTGGCACCACCATCTTGAATGGCTTCTCATTCCTCTGAGGTTGCTGAGCATTCTGATTCCTCCATTGGGGTGGCCTGAACCTTGCACCAGGGGCAGGCGGACGATACGCAGAACGATTTGCCATCGGGGCCCTTGACTGGGATGGACCTGACTCAAAAGCCCTCTTGCGAGTCTTGGAAGTAGCATATACATTGTTGTTCTTTTCTTGCTTTAAGCAGTCACTAACAAAGTCATTGAAACCAGTTCTTGTGTTGGTATCCACGTGCTTCATCATCTTGGGATTCAGACCTCTCTTGAAACTAGCGATCTTTTTGGCATCGGTATTCACCATGTCAGAGGCATAGCAACTTTGATTATTGAATGCATATAGATACTGGGTCACCGTCTTGGTGCCCTGGTTCAGTGCTAGAAATTCTCCAAACTTCATTTTGGTCAAACCAGGTGGAATGTAAACTCCACGAAAAGCCTCAGTGAATTCCCTCCAAGTAATGTGGGCATTGGGGGGAAAAGTGGTGCGATGGTGCTTCCACCACATTCCTGCAGGGCCTTGTAGCTGATGAGCTGCATACTCAGTTTTCAACACTTCTGTCATCCTTAGAACATAAAACTTATCTTCCATGGTGTTTATCCACTCTTCCGCATCCAATGGCTCTGTCGCTTCTTTGAAAATTGGTGGTCTAGAGTCCATAAAGTCCTTAAAACTGCTATGCTGATTCGCTTCATGTCCACCTGGGTTTAACCCACGGCGGGTGTTGTCAGCAATATGGCGCAATGCAGCTTCCATGTTCTATTGCATGCCCTCCATGTTGCGTTGACTTCCAAGGAACTGTGCGAAGAACTATTCCGCGGTATACGATGGAGGAGGAGGTGGTGGTGGATCACGGTTCTCATTCCCAGCGGCACTGCCACCTGCCTCAGTAGCGTCATACATGGTACAGCGAGTGTTTGGCATCTGCATATTTTAGCAACAGTAATTATTAGGCAATGTTGTAGAAATTGCAGGTGAATGAAAAATTATGCCGTACTGAATTCACTGAAGAGAATAAATTCATACGATAAAACAGGGGCACAATAAGTCATTCCAATTAACACAACATTACTAATTAGATTACTGAAGCGCATACATCGCGTCCAATACAACCAAATTGCCAGCATACATACACTGGACTTTTGACGTTCAGATATCGCCACAAACACATCCAAGTTTTCTAACATTACATCAAGGTCTTAGTCTTTCTACTCATGAGTACATGCCAGACATGTCAACCATGCAAAAGGTCGTTGTAAACGAAACCCTAGTAGCTAGCGCAACAACTACTAGCCTACTCATTGTGGTCGCTGTCTAGGTCAGAGATGTCGACATCATCACTATCTACATCATCGTCGTCATCATCAGCTGGTGCCTCAAGCTCTTTGGGATCCTCATCCTCATCTAGATCCATCTCTGCAGCTCTAGGCGGAACGTAAGGGTGGAGCTGGTTATTCAGCTGATAAACCTCCTCATGTAGGTTGTCGTTGTACTCTTCTGCATTGGCCAGCTACTACTCTAGCTCAACCTGTCGAGCTCTCAGAACATCTTCTACGGACTAGGCTTCATTCCTCTGGTGGAGCACATGGATCAACATGCGCTCAGCGTTCCAGTTGGCGGTGGTCAGACGCTCGACCTGCTCTCTCAGTGCACGCACGTCTCCCTCATAGGCTCTAGTCCTCTGGGTCACTTGATCCCTCTGACGAGTCAACTGAGCCATCCCTACACTAATTCTCTCAATTTCAGCATCGTGATCCCTCGGAAGCTGATGTCGGTCATCGCGGGCATGACCAAGAGCACCAGACACACGTCTTAGGCTACCTTCTACTCCATCGAAAGCCTTCATCACTACGAACATGGCGCTCATGGCAGGGTTATCACTGTTCTGTCCTTCTACTACACCAATCTCCAGAGATCTTCCTCTTACTTGCTGCCATGAGTCAGTGGAGGGGTTGCCCCTCGGAAAGACTCCAACTAAAGCGGCTACCAACTCCTGAGGAAAACGATCCATGATATCCCTCAGTATCCCAAAGGCTGCCCTGTCAGCTACTTCTTCAGCGGTCCTGTCAGTTGACTCATAACGCCAACCAGTCCACTCAGAACCATCACCTCGGGGATGAACCACGGCCTCCACAGTAACCAAGAGACCTTCCCCTAACTGCTCATTTGTCTAGAAGTAGCGGGGCTCCATTCCATCAGGATAGCCTACATAGCTGAGCACTCTCCACAAGAGTGTAGGCATCCCAAACTCTCCAAGAAACGTGTGGTGCTGATGGGTACGTGGAGCAAGCTGATGGCGGGGAGCTCTGCCTCTGGTGGACTTGCGAGCGGTCTGCTTTGTGCGTGCCATCTGTAGCAAATTTTGTTTTATTACTCATGTGAGAACAAGGTTAAGTTGTCATTTTTATCAAAATGAGATAATCAACTTATAAGGGGAGGAACAATGCCATGAATGATATGTAACAACATGATGTATGCACGTTTCGTACGTTCTCACAAACTTAGGAAAAAGAACTATTGCTAGAGGCATAGACGGTGGCATACAACGGTCTCTGATAAACGTAGCTAATACGTACTACACGACAGCGATGTTATGTACCTGCAAAAGATCCACTTCAGCCCAAACCCTGACAGTATGAAAAATATGTACGAAAGCAGTAAAGTAATCTACTCGTTCTACACGCATCCCCAAATATGTGTACCACGGTAGCAACTACCCGAACCATCGTCCTATCGACGGCATCGTCACCATAGGACGGAATTTCCCCACACATTGGATACCTTCATACAAACACGCATATGGCATGTAAATAATCCGGCATCATATAAGCACTTCCCTAGATCGGCAATGTATCCGATCATGCTCTCACAACTCTCACTTACCGAGGCGTAGAGGCAATGGATCCATACATTACCACTCAAGTGAATGGCACTCATACAATAGCACGCCGTATGAGCAATGAAATAGAAATATGATGCAAAGACCCCCAAGTCAGTACTTAAATAAGCCACCTAGAGTCCTTAACTGGGCATAAAGGATATGACCACTGGCACACTCTTAAGTTTTTAAATTAGAGGCTGAAACACCTATATACTATAGTTTGCAATTAGTTTTGTAACACAAAACCCTTTTGTTTTAAATACACGCATGAACAGTAACATGCTAAACCTTGCTCTGATGCCAGCTGTAGCAGAACTGACCAATTATACGAGATTAAGTAAGGAAATCTTCCACCGAAGTAGATAATTTAGCAAACTTAAGCCCGTATAACCCGGTAGTCTATGAAACCATGAAGGATTTCAAACCAATCGACATACAAACCAAGATCGTACAAGTTTAGCAAGTACCGTCACATGTTATATAAAGTTTGCAATGACAGTTGGATACATCAGAGTTTGGAATATAAAGTTATTACAAACCAAGTTCGATCTGAAATAGCGGAAGCAAATAGTTTTAAAGCCACAGACACACTTTTAGTTCAGATACAATGCCAGTAGGTAGTCATCTCCAACAAAAGCATCGGATAAGAGATACGAAGTGACCATTTGCCCTTGGTCCTAGTTGTCACCCATCGCCGGGTACAAGCAGTTAACGCAATAGCCGTAGTACATTTGACTATCTGCAACAACAATGGGAACAACGCCCTGAGTACGAGAAGGTACTCAGCTAGACTTACCCGTCTTAAACTAAAATAAAGCGACACCAAGGATTATGTAAGGCTTTCTTTAGTGGGCTAGCTGACTTGTTTGCAAAAAACATAAGCTACCATGAACAAACCATTTTAAGTACTTTGCATCATCTTTATTATAACCTATCCATCTAGGTAAACACCTGTACTATAGCAATCACTTGATTAACTAATAACATCCAGTTACCAATTTAGATTTAACATATCCCATGCCATCCAGTAATTACTACGATGCCGTAGCTCGAGTCAAGTGCTCACTATCCAGGAGCGATGGCAATTCGAATCAATTCCTAACCAGCTGGTGATTTATTCCTCACACAAACCATGCTTCCCCCGTCAGGGTCGCTTAGATCACCAATGACACTTTCCAAGTAGCCACGGGATAACAGTCATGGACCGCACTACCCAGGGATCGCCCGACTCCCAGGACGCACCTTGGGCTCACTCTTCGCGTCCCCGTCATACCCTCTTCAGCACCAGTCTACCAATCCGAGTTTATCCCGGCTCAAAATAGTGTCACTAGCTTCGCGGTCAAAAGGTACTTTATTCGGCTAGCTAAATGTGAGGCATGCGTTCAACATGACAAGAGGGACGAGCAACGATCGGTCCTTAATCGACACAGACGGAAAACAAACAGCACCCCAAAACCCTGTCTGGTTGCCTCCAACTTTTTCCGTCTGGTCTCCAATTATCCATCACACATGGTTAATTCCAGGATATCATTCTTTCCATAGCTAAATTCTTCTAGTAACCACCTATAATGTAGGTGACCGGATATCACCGATCGCTACCGGTCTAAGCAAGGCTAAGCAGTTATTCGATCCTGACCTAACAGGGTAAAAGGTAATAAGGTAGGCAAGGATAGTAATAAATGCATCAACGGTTTCAATCAACTCCTACAACTTAATGCAACAATATATAAACTCATATATATAGAAAGAATTGCTTTTATAAATTAGGAGACTTAGAATGCTCCAGGGCTTGCCTCGTTCGAACGAACTAGGTTGATGATCCACGCACTCGGTCAAGTCCTCTCCAAGCTCCTCTTCCTCTGGCACCTCCTGTGCCTGGACTTCTTGTGGATCTGTCCCGGTCTGCTCTTCCTGAACCACTACTAGCAACTCCTCCTACGATCCTGTATGATGCAGATGTATGAGTGCTAATGCATAGGTGCATCAAAGAGATGACATGTAATGATCATGATGCATGAAATGTAGATGAACATGTTTAACTTTATTAGACATAGTAGAAGTAAAGTCCCTCTACAAGGTAGCCAACATCATCCAAGAACATATACTACTATACTTCTACTATAACCACTGTACTAACATGCTAAGTCACCACAGCAATCTAAGATGCTTCAAAGACACACTAAAGCAAACATTATTAACTAATCATGCATTAAAGAAGATTAGTTTATTTCATTTTTAAACTAGGGCTACAACAGCAACATATATTTCTGGTGCTCACAAAAATCTAAGAAAATTACAGTAGCATATTACTACTCTAAGTAGACTACCATAAAATTTTCATGGCATTTGGATAAGTAAAATTGCCTACACAAAAATGACAAGCTATGGCATAAATAGGAGCATGAAAATACTTTCTACTATGAAATGTATCAAACAATAGATTTGGTATTTTTCCTATATTCTACACAGTAAACAATGACTGCACAAAAATCGTCATACACATGTTTTATACAATTTTTGCTCTCTATATAAAATAACACAAATCATCATTAAATGGCACTTGAACTGCACATTAATATTTCTCTACAGAACATACATGACATATATTTTTTCTACAAAGTACATCTCAAGAATATATCAAGCAACTTCGAATCATATTTTTCTGATGTATATCCTATTTATTAGACATTTTCTAAGAAATCAGCGTTTATTCAATTTAAATAAAGCTACATAGAAAAGTATCACAAATTTGATATAAAATATTTTTAACAGATAGATCTAGTCACAAGAAACCTAGCAAAACTTATTTCAACAAATTTGGAGCTATTTTGAGCAAGTTATAAATTTACAAAGCATTTAACAAAAATCTGAATTTTTTTTCTTTAAAACTGAAATTCCATCGACCCAAATCTGCTAGGTACACCCGGTGCAGTGCACACAGAGGTGCTGCCACGTGGGACCCGTGGTCAAGCCGGGCCCACGCGTCAGCCGGAGCCGAAGTAGGGGCCATCGCTGACCGGCCGGCTTTCGCCGCCGGTGAGCTCGCTGGCGGATAGGTCACCACCAGCGGCTTCCCCGCTACGAGGCAGACCCGATGCGCCAAGAACGGGCACTGGAGGAGCTCGGAAGCGAGCTCGTCGGCGCGCATGGCGACACGGTGGCGCGACATGCCCGCGGGCGGGCACTTCCCGGCCACAGCAAGGCACGGGGAGGCGCGCACAAGGTTCGCGGGGCAAGGCTGGTGGTGCCACGCGGTGTGCTCGCCGGCGCATGGCCGCCACGCGGCGTGCGCGCTCTGGCACCGGTCGGGCGTGGGCGCGGCGCGGAGGCAGGGCGGGCCGGCCTGTGCGGCTGGGCCGAAAGGGAGGTGGCGGCCCAATAAGGTGAAAATGTGATTTTTCAAATTATTTTCTATTCCTATTTCATTCAATGCAAATTTTGAGCAATTTTAGAGCAGTTTCAAACTTTGGCCCAAAAATAAAAGTTGCTCAAAAATTTATTCTCTATAACTTTGCTTTTATGACCAAAGCCAAATTCCAAATAGATTTTGAATTACAAAATAAAAATCAATATTAATTCAAAACCCTAATTTTGAAGGATTATTTTTAAAAGCAAAATTTGGCAAAAATTTAAATATAAACTTTGCTCCAAATTGTATCCTAAATATTGATAAGCTATCTTAGTAATCAAACCAAGAAATCATATCACCCAAACATGAGCATGTCATTTCAAATAGTTTAAACATGATGAATTTCAATTTAATTTCAGCACCACATGAAATGACACTTCCTTTCTTTAGAATGGAATGCATAGATGCTGCTTATATATAATGAAATGATGATTATGCTCATGAGATGGAATGTTAATGCATGCTTAACACCGAGGTGTTACAAAGCTGGCCAGCCAGCGTGCCACGTCGTGTGCTTTTCGAAGCCGTTCGATCGAGCGCGCGGACGGCCCAGATCCGGCGAGCCGCGATCATTTTTTGAAAAACCCTTCTATTTTTCGAAAATCAACCTGCGCTCTAGAGGCCCTCTCAGTATATTTTGCAAAAAAACACCTCCGATTATTTCGAAATCAACCCGCAGTCTAGATCGGATGGGCTCCGGGTTTTTTTTGCAAACAAGACCTTCTCTTTATCAAAAATCAACCCACGCTCCAGAGACCCTCTCAACAATTTTTACAAAAACCTCCTCAGATTTTTCTCAAGTCAACATACAAGCCAACTTAGATTATATCTCTTTTTTTTTAAAATAAATTAGCTACCTGTCTCTCACCTCCATCTCGCCCTCCCCTTTCTCTCTCTCTCCCCTTCCCTCCTGATGCGGCGGCGGGTGGCAGGAAACTGCGCCCCTGCGGGCGCTGCGCCGACGCGAGTGGGGCCCAGCGGTGGCGGCGTGCCCTCGGCGCGGCGCCTCTCGACCGAGGCGTGGGTGCGGCTGGCCACGGGTCGCCGGCGCCAGCGGCGACGCGCAAGCCACCAGATCAGGTCCCTTGCGCGGCAGGCCACCGGCGTAGATCCCTGCAACCAGCGAGCTAGCAAAGCAGCGGGCTCCAGGCGACGCATGGGCTCCTAGCACGGCAGCGGGCTCCAGGCGCTGTGGCATCCAGACGCGCGTTGGCTCCTCTGCATGGATTAGTACCAATGTGCAAGTTCTTCAGCCTGTTCGTTTGGCTGTGGCTTGTCGTAAACGATCGTAAATTTTTAGTCAGAACAGTATTTTTCTATCACACAAACCAGTCAGCAGTACTTCTTCACGAACCAACAATGATATGAACCAGCCAACCGAACAGGCTGCTTATTAGCTTATACTGTTCATCCTCTTGTCGTAGCAGCAAAAGAATAGGTAGACACTGCGGTCATTATTGCTGTGGCCCGCACGCGCCCCCTCCAGCTACCGGCTAGGAATCGCGCGGGTTGGACTTGGACAGACATGAATGCATGCTTTCAGTTTCAAGGCCTTGTTTAGATTGAAGATTTTTTCAACCCGATGAATAGTAGCACTTTCGTCTTATTTGGTAAATATTGTCCAATCGTGGACCAACTAAGCTCAAAAGATTCATCTCGTGATTTCCAACTAAACTGTGTAATTAGTTATTTTTTTTACCTACATTTAATGCTCCATGCATGCGTCCAAAAATTGATGTGATGGAGAGAGAGTGAAAAAACTTGGAATTTTGGAGTGATCTAAACAAGGCCCAATTTTAGAAAACATAACGTGGCCATGACATGGAGCTGAATAAGCCTACCCAATCCAATCTGCTCATAGACGCATTAAACTAACTACCCCATTTAACTTCTTCCATCCTGTCCAAGAATCGCATTAATAAAGGAGAACTGCTACAGATTATGGCATATTTTAGTAAGAATTTTTTCACATAAACCGTTACCTATATTTTCTAGAAGTAAATAAAATTATATCCTTATAATAATAAAATCTCGAAAATACATAAAAATTATATAAAAAAATTACTAAGTTATACCTATATTTACTATGTTCATTTGTTGGTTTCAGCCAGCCCAAATCAACCAACCAACAGTATTTTCTTCTCACAACAAATCAGCACCAGCCATAAACCAACCAACATGCCAATTCTTGTTGCCGCTGGGGCGCGCCGCGCCCACGTTTCTAGTTCACACCTAGCCTGCTAGTAAGGCCGCGTTTAGTTCCGAAAATTTTTGGCTTTTGGTTACTGTAGTACTTTCGTTTTTATTTGGCAAAAATTATCCAATTATGGACTATTTAGGCTTCAAACATTCGTCTCACGATTTCTCAGCTAACTGTGTAATTAGTTTTTTTTCGTCTACATTTAGTACTCCATGTATATGCCGTAAGATTTGATGTGACAGGGAATCTTAAAAATTTTTGATTTTTGGTTTGGAACTAATCGGTGCCTAAGTGCGAACAGAGGTGCCAGCTAGCAGCTTTTGATGGGACGCTACGACGACGACGTGGCCTGCAGGTCTTGTCCCCGTGCATGTTGCGAAGTTTTGTTCCTACAAAGACTTTTGCTGTTGCCAGTCGACTCTTCTCTCTCCTCTCCCCTCCTCTCTAATTTAATTTGGTTGGTTTATACGTAAGACAAATATTATTTTAATTAGATATTTATGATTATTTACGATAAGCCATAGCCAAACGAACGTATGACTGAGGTGGGCACGAAAACCCAACTCGATCCGGGATCCTTTGTCACTGTCCGGCTGCTTGTATTTCAAAAACAACTGTTGCTAGCTGTTAGCACGTTGATTCGTGAGTCGCAGCTGCTCAAGCAGCAGCAGCAGCGGCTGCAAAAACCAGCTGGTGAACATGCTGTTTGTCGCTTTATGCTCTTCGTCTTAGAAATCGATCCACCGCAAAAACTAATAAATCAGACTAAAAAGTATCGTTGTCTGATTAGTGAGAGAAAAATATTATATCATAATTAATAAGTCATGCTGATAAGTTGAAGCGAACAGAGCCTAAGTTGGCGGCGAATTTTGGAATCCTCACGGTAGTCTTGCCTAAAGCAATCTTTTACATATGAATCCTATCTCCAAAAGCTGGCCAGCCAGTGTGCCACATCGTGTGCTTTTCGAAGCCGTTCGATCGAGCGTGCGGACGGACCAGATCAGGCGAGCCGTAGTCATTTTTTGAAAAAACCCTTCTATTTTTCGAAAATCAACCCGCGCTCTATATGCCCTCTCGGTATATTTTGCAAAAAACACCTCCGATTATTTCGAAATCAACCCGCAGTCTAGATCGGATTGGCTCCGAGTTTTTTTTGCAAACAAGACCTTCTCTTTATCGAAAATCAACCCACGCTTCAGAGACCCTCTCAACAATTTTTACGAAATCCTTCTCAGATTTTTCTCAAGTCAACATACAAGCCAACTTAGATTATATCCCTTTTTTTAAAAAAAATAAATTAGCTGCCTGTATCTCACCTCCATCTCGCCCTCCCCTTCCTTCCTGATGTGGCGGCGGGTGCCAGGCAACGGCGCCCCTACGGGCGCTGCGCCGGCGTGAGTGGGGCCCAGCGGTGGCGGCGTGCCCTCGGCGCGGCGCCTCCCGATCGAGGCGTGGGTGCGGCCGGCCACGGGTCGCCGGCGCGAGCGGCGACGCGCAAGCCACCGGATCAGGTCCCTTGCGCGGTAGGCCACCGGCGCAGATCCCTGCAACCAGCGAGCTAGCAAAGCAGCGGGCTCCAAGCGACGCGGGGGCTCCCAGCGCGGCAGCAGGCTCCCGGCGCTGCGGCATCCAGACGCGCGCCGGCTCCTCTGCATGGATTAGTACCAATGTGCAAGTTCTTCAGCCTGTTCGTTTGGCTGTGGCTTGTCGTAAACGATCGTAAATTTTTAGTCGGAACAATATTTTTCTCTCACACAAACCAGCCAACAGCACTTCTTCACGAACCAACAATGATATGAGCCAGCCAACCGAACCGGCTGCTTATTAGCTTGTACTGTTCATCCTCTTGTCGTAGCAGCAAAAGAATAGGTAGACACTGCGGTCATTATTGCTGTGGCCCGCACGCGCCTCCTCGAGTTACCGGCTAGGAATCGAGCGGGTTGGACTTGGACAGACATGGCCTTGTTTGCGTGTCTTTAAATTTAGCTTGATTTATTTATTTTTTCATTCGGAATAGTGTTTTTCGCTCATAAAATCCTTCAGCATTTTTTTAAACCATCCAGATTCCTCAAGAATTCAGACTAGCAAATAGGTCCATGAATACATGCTTTCAGTTTCAGTTTTAGATAACATAACGTGGCCTTACATTGAGCTGAATAAGCCTACCCAACCCAATCAGCTGATAGACGCATTAAACTAACTACCCCATTTAATTTCTTCCGTCCTCTCCAAGAATCGCATTAATAAAGGAGAACTGCTATAGATTATGGCTTGTTTTAGTATGAATTTTTTCATATAAATTTTTACCTATTTTTTTAGAAATAAATAAAATTATATCTTTATTATAATAAAGTCTTGAAAATACATAAAAATTATAAAATAAAAAAATTACTAAATTTTTTATCAGTATACCTATATTCCTATTGCCGCTGGATTAATCAAAACAAAAGGCCCGGCTTTGCCGCGCCAGCGTTTCTAGTTGTGCCAGCTAGCAGCTTTTGATGGGACGCTACGACGACGACGTGGCCTGCAGGTCTTGTCCCCGTGCATGTTGCGAAGTTGTTCCTACAAAGACTTTTGCTGTTGCCGGTCGACTCCCTTCCTCTCCTCTGCTCTCTGATTTAATTTGGTTAGTTTATACGAGAGAAAAATACTATTTTAATTAGATATTTATGATTGTTTATAATAAGCACAGCTATAAGCTGAGTCTTGCTGAGGTGGGCACGAAAACTCAACTCGATCTGGGATCCTTTCACTCTTCGGCCGCTTGTATTTAAAAAAAAAACTGTTGCTGGCTGTTAGCACATTGATTCGTGAGTCGCAGCTGCTCAAGCAGCAGCAGCGGCTGCAAAAACCAGCCGGTGAACATGCTGTTTGTCACTTTATGCTCTTCGTCTTAGCCATCGATCCACCGCAAAAACTGATAAATCAGACTAAAAATACTGTTCTCTAATTAGTGAGAGGAAACCACTATATCACAACTAATAAGTCAGGCTGATAAGTTGAAGCGAACATGGCCCATGTTGGCGGCGAATTTTGGAATCCTTCAGGTAGTCTTGCCTAAAGCAATTTTTTACGTATGAATCCTGCCTCCAAAAGCTGGCCAGCCAGCGTGCCACGTCGTGTGCTTTTCGAAGCCGTTCGATCGAGCGCGCGGACGGTCCAGATCAGGCGAGCCGCGGTCATTTTTTGAAAAACCCCTTCTATTTTTCGAAAATCAACCCGCGCTCCAGAGGCCCTCTCAGTATATTTTACGGAAAACACCTCCGATTATTTCGAAATCAACTCGCAGTCTAGATCGGATGGGCTCCGAGTTTTTTTTGTAAAAGACATTCTCTTTATCGAAAATCAACCCACGCTCCAGAGACCCTCTCAACATTTTTTACGAAAACCTCCTCAGATTTTTCTCAAGTCAACATACAAGCCAACTTAGATTATCTCTTTTTTTAAAAAAATAAATTAGCTGCCTGTCTCTCACCTCCATCTCGCCCTCCCCTTCCTCTCTCTCCCCTTCCCTCCTAATGCGGCGGTGGGTGCCAAGCAACGGCGCCCCTACGGGCACTACGCCGGCACGAGTGGGGCCCAGCGGTGGCGGCGTGCCCTCGGCGCGGCGCCTCCCGACCGAGGCGTGGGTGCGACCGGCCACTGGTCGTCGGCGCGAGCGGCGACGCGCAAGCCACCGGATCAGGTCCCTTGCGTGGCATGCCACCGACGCAGATCCCTACAACCAATGAGCTAGCAAAGCAGCGGGCTCCAGGCAACGCGGGGGCTCCCAGCACGGCAGTGGGCTCCGGGCGCTGCGGCATCCAGACGCGCGCCAGCTCCTCTACATGGATTAGTACCAATGTGCAAGTTCTTCAGCCTGTTCGTTTGGCCGTGGCTTGTCGTAAACGATCATAAATTTTCAGTCGGAATAGTATTTTTCTCTCACACAAACCAACCAGTAGTACTTCTTCACAAACCAACAATAATATAAACCAACCAATCAAATAGGCTGCTTATTAGCTTGTACTGTTCATCCTCTTGTGGTAGCAGCTAAAGAATAGGTAGACACAGCGGTCATTATTGCTGTGGCCCGCACGCGCCTCCTCCATCTACCGGCTAGCAATCGAGCGGTTGGACTTGGACAGACAGGCTCCGTTTGGGTGTCTTTAAATTTGGTTTGATCCGCTTATTTTTTTATTCGGAATAATTTTTTTCTCTTACGAATTCCTTCAACATTTCTCCAAACCAACCAGATTTCTCCAGAATTCAGACAAGCAAACAGGCCCTGAATGCATGCTTTCAGTTTCAGTTTTAGATAACATAACGTGGCCATGACATGGAGCTGAATAAGCCTACCCAACCCAATCAGCTGATAGACGCATTAAACTAACTACCCCATTTAATTTCTTGGGTCCTCTCCAAGAATCGCATTAATAAAGGAGGACTGCTAAAGATTATGGCATGTTTTAGTAAGAATTTTTTATATAAATTTTTACCTATATTTTTTAGAAGTAAATAAAATTATATCTTTATAATAATAAAGTCTCGAAAATACATAAAAATTATAAAATGAAAAAAATCACTAAATTTCTCCCCTTGTTTAGTTCCACCTCAACTCTTAAAAAGTTGTTACAGTACCTGTCACATCGAATGTTTGCGGTCCGTGCATATAGCATTAAATGTAGACGAAAAGAAAAACTAATTGCATAGTTTGGTGGGAAATTGCGAGACGAACGTTTTGAGCCTAATTAGTTCATGTTTAAATACTATTTGCCAAATAAAAACGAACGGGCTACAGTAACAAAAATCCAAATTCGTACGACTAAACAAGGGCTATGTTCTTATTGCCGCTCGAGTAATCAAAAGGAAAGGCGCCGCGTTTCTAGTTCACACGGTAGCCTGCTACTAAGTGCGAACAGAGGTGCCAGCTAGCAGCTTTTGATGGGACGCTACGACGACGACGTGGCCTGCAGGTCTCGTCCCCGCGCATGTTGGCTAGGCCTGGTTTAGATTGCCTCAAAATTCTTTTTTCATTTTCTCTCTATCACATCAATTTTTAATCGCTTGCATGGAGTATTAAATGTAGATAAAAAAAATAACTAATTACACAGTTTAGTTGAAAATCACGAGATGAATCTTTTGAGTCTAGTTGGTCCATGATTGGACAATATTTGCCAAATAAGACGAAAATAGTACTATTTATCAGGTTTACTTTTTTTCGCAATCTAAACGAGGCCCTACAAAGACTTTTGCTGTTGCCAGTCGACTCCCTTTCTCTTCTCTTCTCTCCTCTCCTCTCCTCTCTCATTTAGACCATGTTTAGTTCCACCAAAATTCAAACTTTGGCATTATGCAAAAAGAAGATTCTTCGTCACATCAAACTTGCGGTATATGTACGGAGTACTAAATATTGACGAAATCAAAAACTAATTGCACAGTTTGGTTGTACTTTACGAGACGAACATTTTGAGCCTAATTACTCAACGATTGGACAACTGTTACCAAATACAAACGAATGCTACAGTATACTACATTAGTCTACAGTGATTTGGGCGGCGCCGGGAACTAAACATGGCCTTAATTTGGTGCCCATCACCTCTTGTCATCTTCCTCTGCATATTTCCAGTGAGCCTGTTCGGTTGACGGTTTTTATCGTTGCGGGTTCGTGAAGAAATACTACTGACTAATTTATGTTAGAGAAAAATATTGTTTTGGTTAGAAATTTACGATCATTTATGATAAGCCACAGCCAAACGAACAGACTAAGTGTGGCTGAGGTGGGCACGAAAACCCAACTCGATCTGGGATCCTTTGTCACTGTTCGGCTGCTTGTATTTCAAAAAAAAAAAACTGTTGCTGGCTGTTAGCACATTAATTCGTGAGTCGCAGCTGCTCAAGCAGCAGCGGCGGCTGCAAAAATCAGCCGATGAACATGCTGATAAACCAGGCTAAAAAATACTATTCATCGATTAGTGAAAAAAAAAATTATATCATAACTAATAAATCAGTCTGATAAGCTGAAGTGAACATGGCCTAAGTTGGCGACGAATTTTGGAATCCTCCGGCTAGTCTTGCCTAAAGCAACAAAGCTGAGGTGCTCTCTAGACTCTGTGTTGATGATGCTTGGGTTTTAGCTAGGTCTTCAAACCGCTTCTCATAATGGTTTTTCGTGTTGTACGTTTTGTTTTCTTTTGCACAGTTTTTTAAGGTTTGTGCTCATACTCTTGGAGGCTCGAATGGATGTAAGTTGTGAGTTGTAAGTGGGTGGCTTCTTGGGCAATTCATCTTTGTTGTTTTTTCACCATTATTTTTCTAATAAATTATAGCAAAGTTTTTGCCATCCTTTCAAAAAAGACAACTTTCATGCCGAGCTTGGCGACCATGACCTATATGCCGAGTGTCTAAGGTGGTGACTAGGCATAAGTCTCGTTCCATGCATCCACTTCATGTTTTCGACGCATGGCTGGCATTGTTGATGGTTTTGGCTGTGGTCCATGTTGTGAAGTTGGAGCTCATTGTTACTGTTGTGTCCAAGCTTGGCAACCGTGACACATGGTGTGTTAGTTGATCGCTGCCATATCTTGGTGGTTGTCACCTTAGCTATCTTGATCAGATTTTGTGTGATTGATTAGTTCGCAGCAATCTCCCCCCCCCCCATGTCGCATCTACACAAAGATTGGTTTTCAAGAGCCAGGAGATGTACTTGAATTCTAGGCTAGTTACCTCCAAGCGGGACGATGAAATGAAAAGGTCTCACCCATGCTACCTCAGAGTAACCCTTCACTGTCGGGTCTAAACCTCCTATCACTACCTGAAATTGAAACAAAGAGGGAAAGTGGCAGTGATGGGGTCTTCCTATCCCTGTCTGTTGCTCCAACCTAGCAGTGATATCAAACATCACTGTCAGTTAGTCTCCAACCGGTAGTGATATTCTAAAAATCACTGCTGGGTTAAGACTAGAACCGGCGGTGTGGATTTGAGCAACATCATTCAATGCTTCATCTATCTTCTTTGGTTCAATAGATGACACAAATGAGAAGTACTCATAAAATGAAGCCAATCTTGATCTTGTTTGTACACCTCTATAAATATCTTCAATTATAGTGTCCAAAGGATGATCCCTTGCAATATTAGTTGGTTGAAGTATTAAAACTTGATTGCTTGCACTTGTTTGATCATTTGGTTGAGATAATGCACTAGCCACTTGATCTTGTTCATTATCATGAGAGCCACTTGTACTAGTTTGATTTGTATCATCTTGCATATTTGAGTTAGAGAGCACTTGCACTTGATCATATTCATCATCATTCACTTACTTATAATTAGGTCTCAATTCACCAACATCCATGTTCTTCATGGCATTTAAAAGTTGAATGCCTCTAACATCTTTCAAGTTGTCATTTTCTTCTTGTGAACCATTGGTTTCATCAAATTCAACATCATGAACTTCCTCAAGAGTAACACTATCTAAATTCCAAACTCTATATGCTTTGTTAGTAGTTGAGTATCTAAGTAGGAATCCTTCATCATATTTCTTGTCAAACTTGCCCAATCTAGTGTTTTTCTTCAAGATATAGCATTTGCAACTAAAGACCCAAAAATATGTAATGTTGGGCTTTCTACCATTCAAGAGCTCATATGGTGTTTTCTCTTTCAATGGGTGACAATAGAGATGGTT
This sequence comes from Miscanthus floridulus, assembly GCF_019320115.1. NCBI lineage: Eukaryota > Viridiplantae > Streptophyta > Magnoliopsida > Poales > Poaceae > Miscanthus > Miscanthus floridulus. Next base: position 135,137,696 of record NC_089588.1, read on the forward strand.
GCTATAATAGCAAGCCGTGTTGATAGCTTCGGCCCAAAAAGATTGACTCACATTGTACTCATTAAGCATAAACCTTGCCATATCAATGAGTGTTCTAATCTTTATCTTAATAAGACCATTTGATTGTGAAGTGTACTTGGTCAAGAATTGATGTCTAATTCCAAATTCATTACACAACTCATCAATTCAAGTGTTCTTGAATTCACTACCATTGTCACTTCTAACTCTCTTGATGGTTGTTTCAAACTCATTGTGAATGTCTTTGACAAATGATTTGAATGTTGCAAACATATCACTTTTGTCCAATAGAAAGAATACCAAGTGTATCTAGTATAATCATCCACTATCACAAAGCTATATTTGTTACCACCAATGCTAGTGTATTGAGTTGGCCCAAATAAGTCCATGTGTAATAACTCAAATGCTTTACTAGTGCTCATCATGATTTTCTTAGGATGTGTGTTTCCATCTTGTTTTCTAGCTTGACAAGAGCTATAAAGTTTGTCTTTCTCAAACACTACATCTTCCAAGCCTCTAACCAAGTCATGCTTAACCAATCTATTCAATTATTTCATTTCAACATGACCAAGCCTTCTATACCATAACCAACCCATGCTAGACTTAGTGAATAAACATATAGATAGTTGAGCTTCACTAGCATTAAAATCAACCAAGTATAGATTCTCATATCTAAACCCTTTGAAGATCAATTTAGAACCATCTATACTTATGATCTCTACATCATCTACCCTAAATATATATTTGAATCCAAGATCACACAATTGAGCCACGGATAGCAAATTAAAGTCCAAGCTCTCTACAAGCAACACATTTGAAATGCTCATATTATTGGATATTGTAATCTTACCAAGCCCTTTGACCTTGCCTTTACCATTGTCATCAAATGTGATACTATCATAACCATCATTGTCATTGGTGTTGATTGAGTTGAACATTCTTGCATCATCGGTCATATGTTGAGTGCACCCACTATCAAGAATCCAATGCCTTCCTCTGGCTTTGTAATTGACCTACAAAAGAAGATAAATTCTTTTTAGGTACCCAAACTTGCTTGGGTCCTTGAAGGTTAGTCACTAAGCTCTTTGGTACCCAAATGGTTTTCTTATTTGAGCCCATCCATGGTGCACCAATGAACTTAGCATTCACACCATTTGTATCTTTAGTAAGCATATAGAAAGAATTAATCTTAATTGAGGATACATTAGCATTTTTGCTCTTGTTCTTGCATTCATGCTCTTTATGATCAACTTGCTTGCAACTAGTGCAAAACCGATCATTGTTCTACACAAAACTAGTCTTGTGAGGAGCAAAGACCGCCTTGCCTTTTTTGGGGGTATATCACAATCCCTCATTGTAGAGAGAAACTCTTTGGATACCCAAACACATAAGAAAGCGGTTCTCACCACCATAGGCCTTAGCCAAGGTGTGAGTGAGCTTATTGACCTCCTTCTTGAGGGTCTTATTCTCAACCATTAGTGAGGCATCACAAGTGAAACCATCACTACTAGATGAGATAAAAGTAAAAGTGCTACAAGAAGGGTTAGTGGGAGCAACAATGATAGACTTATAGAATGATTCATCAATTATATCACAAGTTAAGCCTACATCACATGTCTCAACATGCTTCTTCTCATTTTGTTCATTAAGCAAAGAGGAATGAACTTTTTCAAGCTTCTTGTGAGCCTTGCCAAGCTTCTCATGAGCTTCCTCTAGCCTCTCATGAGATGCATTGGGCTCATCAATGGCTTGCTTAAGGGCTTTTATTTTCTTATGCAAGCTTTTGCATTCTCTTCTCTTAATATCAAAGTGTTCTTTAGCATCATCTAGCATGTCATGTAGTTTATCCTTAATTGGTTTATCATCATTAGTATCACTTTCATTTTCATTTTCATTATCATGTTCTTCATCACTTCTATCATCATAAGTTTGTACCTTAGTGGCCTTAGCCATAAAGCATGATAGTGTCAAAGAGAAAAGGCTTCTTATTGATAGCAATACTTGCAAGTGCCTTCTTCTTGGTGGTCTTGTCATCATCACTATCATCATCATCACTTGAGGAAGCATCACTATCCCAAGTGACCACATATGAACCACCCTTCTTTTTTTAAAGGTCATCTTGTCCTTCACTTTCTTTTCCTTCTTGTCCTTCTTCTTGTTCTTCTTGTCATCATTATTATCACTATTGTATGGGCATTGATCAACAAGATGATCTTTGCTTCCGCAATTAAAGTACCTTCTTGACTCTTCCTTGTTCTTGGATGATGACTTCTTTCTTCTAGCATGGTAGCCCTTCTTCATTATAAACTTGCCAAATCTCTTGACAAAGAGAGCCATCTTCTCATCATCCATCTCATCAAAGCTCAAGTCTTCATCTTCACTTGATGATTCTTGCTTTGCTTTGTCCTTGAATGATGTGGCCTTGAATGCCACACTCTTCTTCTTGTCACCCTTCTTCTCCCTCTTTTCTTCCTTCTTATCATCATCTCTATAAGCATCATCGGTCATGATATCTTCCAAGATTTGGTTTGGTGTTATTGTGTCCAAACTGGTCCTCACTAGCAATGTGACCAACATGCCAAATCTTACGAGTAAGCATTTCAAGAACTTATGAGAGAAGTCCTTGCCCTCCACCTTCTCACCAAGTGCTTTGAGATCATTGACAAGCACTTCCATTCAATGGAACATGGCCGGCACACTCTCATCTTCTTTCATCTTGAAGCTAGCAAATTTCTCCTTGAGAATGTATGCCTTTGCACCCTTCATTATCTTGGTGTCCTCGAATGATTCTTCCAACTTCTTCCAAGCCTCATGAGCTATCTCAATGTTCTTAATTTGCTCAAATATTCTCTCATTAATTACATCTTGAATGGCACTTAGAGCAATATCATTGTTTTGAAGAAGCACTTCTTCGGCCATGGTGGGATTCTCTAGATCGGCAATCTCAATTTTGGTTTCCAACACCTTCCACACCCTTCTATTGATTGACTTGATATGTGTGATCATCTTTGACTTCCAATATGGAAAATCTGTGCCATCAAATTGGGGTGGCTTCTTGGTGTTGTTGATTTGAGCCATTTTTATATCGAAGGTTGTTAAGCCTCAAATCACGGTGACCTCGGCTCTGATACCACTTGAAAAGATCCTAATGGCTAGAGAGGGGTGAATAGCCTATTAAAAATTTTTACAATAACACTAAGACAAATGATTAGTCAATAAGATGGCGAAGCGAATTTTGCGCTAACACTATACTTGGGGTTGCAAGCCACCTACCCAATTCTATTTTCTATGATCTCTAGTATATCACACATAGCTATGTCACTAATATACACCTAGGTGATTAACCTAGTGAGAGTATTATAATTAAATGATACACTATCTAGTCTTAACTACCACTAGCTCTATCCAACTGAATGTATAATGAAATACAAGAGAGTGGTAGAGAGGTATACCACCGTGGCAGGTGACCAAAGAGTGAATACTAATGAATACCAAGGATACAATCAAGACACAATGATTTTTCTTCCGAGGTTCACTTGCTTGCCGGCAAGCTAGTTCCCGCTGTGGCGATTCACTAACTTGAAGGTTCATGTGCTAATTGGCATCATACGCTAAACCCTTAATAGGGTGCCGCACAACCAACACAAGATGAGGATCACACAAGCCACGAGCAATTTACTAGAGTATCTTTTGGCTCTCCACCGGGGAAAGGTCAAGAATCTCTCACAATCACCGCGATCGGAACCGGAGATAATCACCAATCTCTACTCGACGATCCTTGCTGCTCTAAGCCATCTAGGTGGCGGCAACCACCAAGAGTAACAAGTGAATCCCACAGCGAAACACGAACACCAAGTGTATCTAGATGCAAACTCTCAAGCAATGCACTTAGATTCTCTCCCAATCTCACAAAGATGAATCAATAATGGAGATGAGTGGGAGGGCTTTAGCTAAGCTCACAAGGTTGCTATGTCAATGCAAATGGCCAAGAGAGTGAGCTAGAGCCGGCCAAACGATATTTATAGACACCCCAAACAATAGAGCCGTTGGCTAAATTATTGGGCTGACTGTGGGACGATTGGACGCGCAGGTCGTGTGCATTGGACGCGTCCGGTGGGTGATCGGACACGTTCGGTCACTACGTCCGATCACAGCGTTTGATCGCAGCCAGACCGAGATGTATCCCTTTTCAAATGTTTAGCCATTGGCACCCAACGGCTTTCTCTGTGCACAGTAATACCACGTGATCGGACGCACTGTTAGAAAACGACCAGATGCGGGAGACGCAGTGGATGTGTCCGGTCACAGCGGACCAGATGCTCCCAGCGTCCGATCAATTATAGCACTAAAACCCGAGACTTGCTGGTTCACTCCGGACGCGTCCGATGTGGCGACCGGACACGTCTGGTCGCTCTCTACAATCCTGAATCAGGCTATATCACTTTGACGAGACACTGAATAGTAACTCGCCAGCGTCCGGTCACTCCGCTAAGCCAGAGTCTGGTCGCTCTCTACAATTACTATATTCTTTTATATATTTTGTTAAATTTGAGATTTATTGAATCGTGAGAGCGAGATGGATATTTTTTTGGATATAATAATGTAAAACCACGCACCTTTGCAGTTGCTTGGTCACGTGTGTCTTGGTAGTCCTCTAGCACGTCGGAGATGTCTAAGGCGACGTCCTTGAGCCGCTTCAGCAATAGCTGCACGAGTTTCTCCTTGACCGACCGCCTCTCGGCGTCCTTCATGCCCTCCAAGTCACCGCCGAAGTTCCACAGCAAATTAGCCTGCTCCGCGACGGCAGAGCCCAGCTTATCTTTCGCGATACTGACGAAAGCGGATGCGAGCAGTCCAGCTACTGCTTCCGCCATGGCTGCGGAGCTCTGAATCGCTCTCACAAGAAGACTTGTGTAGAATGATGGTGTGCGCAGGTCGTCTGCGACTGCGCGAAGGACAACGATGAAGTATAATAGTATGTAGGAGTAGTTAGTGGCATTACAGACAACAGTTTTTTTTTTTTTGGATGGAATTACAGACAACAGTTTAGTTGACTTAAGGCCATATTATTGTAGGAATCCCATATAAAAAAATTAGCACCGACAGCTGGGTACAGGTATGCCGACATATATATAGCATATAGTATATATACGTATTATATACACATTCATGTTCTGCATGGAGGGAAATCAGTAAGCCAGTATACAAAGTGCTTTATTTTTTTTTATTTTTTTTTCGTGACGAACCTTTGAAGATATTTTAATGATGTCATCATCTGCCTATTTAACACCGGCGAGGTCGATCCAAGTTGTACATTGGCCGCATGCCCAGCATGTTACCCTTGGATCAAATTCTGCTACTGGCAACATTATCATATCATATTACGATATGGTATTAGATTGGTACAGGATGCAATTTTGCTGGCTCACATGCACATGTACGCTTATATCAAATTTTACCATGCCACTAGTTAAACAAACAAAACTTTGCAAAAAAAAAAGAACACCAAAGGTACTGTATGTATGTATGTATGAAATTTAGGGGCTATTTCTAGATCTCAATTTTGTGCCATTCAATTGCAAGGTATATGTAAGATTGAATGACTATGTTGTTAACCAATTACCATAATCTCAATTCTTTCCAACAAATACAAGGACCATTCTCTTCTTTAGTACTGATGACAATAAAATCAAACAAACACAAAGAAGCCAAATTCAACAATCATCTCCCCTCCCAATAATGTTCGCTTCAATGCTTACCATTATCCAAGTTTCACTACCTCCCATGTTCGACCGTGTGCTTCCTACCTCTTTTTTATTTTCAGAAATGAAGTACTTTATTAAAATTTCAAGAGCATACATCAAGTTGATACATAGTCTTAAATAAAACTTCCGCCCTCTCACTACAACATACAGAACAGATAGTCCTTTTTAGAATCCTAATTTTTGAAATAAAAAATACCTTTCATCACATATCTGCTCTTCTTCTTTGGTGCCATCGTTGCACTTGCAGGCGGTCAGGCGGAGCCACACAGCCGCCGTCACCGCGTGGGCCGTGGCTGCGTCGAGTAGTTGCGCCGCCGTCCGCCGGCCACCACGTTGAGTCGTCCCGCCGCCGGGCACCGGTTCCGCGTCGAGTTTAGGTACGAAGAGTCCAAGAGACGGAGAGGCACGGTCGCAGGGAGCAGACGAGCGTGGATCCATATTCCACCAGGCCGAGCTTCCCTCCATTGTGGACTTCTGCTAACTGAGGCCCATCATTAACCGGAGCCCACCAGGCCACCAGCACAGGCGCCAAAAGGTCCAGCGGGCTTGCCATATGTATTGACGTATTACATATGTATTTACTGCTATATTTTCGTCAAAAAAACTACTGCTATATAATACATACATATATTTAGTATTTTGTACAGGTTTTAGGTATGGTAGCTGCCAAAATACCTGCCTCCGCCCTGGTCATGGAGATATATACGCATACATGTTTTGGAGGAAAGTCGGTATACGAAGCGATTAATAGCATGTTTCGTTTCGTTGCTGGTTCGAGAAGAAGTACTACTGGCTGGTTTGTATGAGAGAAAAATACTGTTCCAGCTGAAAATTTATGATCGTTTACGACAAGCCACAGCCAAACCAAGGCTGTAAACCTTTTATTTGAATATACTTTCATGAAATCATCAGCAAATTTTATACCGGCGTGGTCGATGCAACAGCTCATCCATATTTCCTCTATTGTTTTCCTGCACCAAATTCTGACGTGGAGCAAGATGTGCAAGTTGTATTGTATACTGAACACAATTACACCATGCCACCGGTAGAATATGAATACAGCTGGCCACTGCAGCCCACATGTGCATGTTACCTGCACCAAATTCTGATGCTGGCACGTGATCACAGTACAAAAAGCCAGTGGGTGGAATAGTGCTGGTGCACATGGAATTTTTTTTAGAAAATAGAATAATGGCCTCTACAACCGCAAACAGTTAATTCTTACAGAGTCGTTAGCTTACTTGCTGATCTATATAACATTAGAGAGCAAAATTTCTTTATTTGGTCTCTCATCCTATCACGTGTCCACATGTGTCTCACTCCTCTTCCATCGTCTCTCGCTCTAACCCTTCAGGCTTTGAATTTAGAGTTGTAAAAACCTTCATCAATACCACACTACTCATATTATGGTCTGTTAGTTGCCTGAGCACACACAAGCGGGTATGTGCTCGCCTTTCACCTTTTTTAACCTCACAACAAGTGCACGTAATAGTTACATATATTAAAGTTGAATCAATCTACTATTAATTTGCCATACATGATTAATCATTTATTAGACTGACCTGTATTGTGGGCATTGAAATTTTCTTTAAGGGTCGTTCGTTTCGCTGAAATTTAGCTTATACTGATTTGTTGTGAGAGAAACCACTCTGCTAAAGTAGTGCTACAAAACAGGGTACGAAACCAAGTGGGGGGCATACCACCATACCCACCCCCATCAAGTTTGAAATCCCCCACCCCAAGCACCCGCCCCATCACCCATGTTAGGTGCATCATATTCATATATATACTGAGAACTTAAGCCGTCAAACCCCTACACCCGTGCACTGGTGTCAGTATTTGACAACTAGAGTTCTCTGTGTATATAAGGGGGTGTTTGGTTCTTTAGCCGTTTCTAAAATTCATGTCACATCGAATGTTTAGGTATTAATAAAGAGCATTAAATATAGATTAATTATAAAACCAATTACATAGATGGAGGCTAATTTACGAGACGATTTTTTAAGCCTAATTAATCTATCATTAGCACATGTTACTGTAGCATAACGTTGCCAAATCATGGACTAATTAGGCTTAAAAGATTCGTCTCGTAAATTAGTCGCAAATTGTGTAATTAGTTTCGTAATTAGTCTATATTTAATACTTTATGCATGTGTCTAAATATTCGATGTGACGGGAATTTTAGGAGACCCTGTAGAAACCAAACAGGGCCTAAGGCACATAGCACACTACTACATTCTAGACCCATCTATTGTTTGCTACTAGGGCCTTGTTTAGTTTTCAAAAATTTTTGCCTCCTACAGTAAAAGAGCATGTTTGGACACATGCATAGAGTATTAAATGTAACAGAAAAAAACTAATTGCATAGTTCTCGGCAAAATCGCGAGATGAATCTTTTAAGCCTAATTAATCCATGAAAAGCCTTAAGTGCTACAGTAACCCACATGTGCTAATGACCGATTAATTAGTATCATTAGATTCGTCTCGCAGTTTCCTGATGAGTTCTGTAATTTATTTTTTTATTAATATCCAAAAACCCCTTCCGACATTCTTCCAGCACATCTAATATGACATCTAAAAATCACCTCAACTAAACACGCCCTAGGTCCCTCGTCGGATAGCAGGTATGGGGTACTAGGGAACGTACCGTACCCCCTCTACCTACCAGATGGAGGAATAAATGCCCCGGTTAGCATACCCATATTAGGGGGTAAAAGGCCATATACCTATGCCCTAATAGGGTTTTTACCCATTGGGTTTTTAGGTTTCGATATCCATTGCCATTTCTACCCGTGTTGCATGCATTCGGTTGGCAATCATGGGGCCCTACCGATCAGACATGAGTCGCCTGCCAACCAAACTCTCATGGGCTTCTATTGGGCTGCCAAGACGTATTTGCTAAGTTTTTAGAATACATTTAGACATTGATTACAAAGTTATGAAAATTTTCTAGATTTTTCTTGATATTTTTCCTCATTTTCCCAGAGCCAAATCTAATTTCTTTAAGCTTCTAGATAAATTTTCATGAACTCTAAATATTTTACTTGAATTCTTCATATCCCAATGTGTCTCTATAACTTTTTCAGAATTTTTAGAAGGTCAAAGACATTCCATGGTTTAAAACCCTTGTCAATTATTTACTATATTATTTTCGGAGCGACTAGCGTCCGGACGTCCGGACGCTGCTTCTGCATGGACGCTGCTCCTGCACGGGACGTTGTTCCTGTGCTAGCGCCCGACGCATGCCCACCCACGCCCAATGCACACTTCGCGCCCGTTGCACGCCCCGAGCTCATCCCCGCACCGAAGGCAGCAACTGTTTGGACCGACCTTCCCATGCCTGTGCCCAACGCACGTAGAATGGAGGCCCACGCGTCCCATCCCGCCCGATGCGCCATGTCCGCGCCCATCCTAGCCGCTCTCGTGTCCGCTGCCTCCATCTTTGCCACACCAGGATGCCACAACAGCTGGGCCATCAAGGGATTAGGCTTTCTCAACACCTACATCCAGATATAGTTTTGCAACACTCAGATGAAACAATTGCAATATACGCATGAAATAGAAGAAACATTCGGAACATACACTTGCAACATATGCAACATCCAGATAAAACATTGCAACATATGTCTGAAAATATATGAAACACTTGAAACATGCTCTTGAACATATGCGTGTATAGCCATAGCAACATATGCAACATCCATATCTAGTTTTGCAACATCGAGATCTAGTTTTGCAACATCCAGATGAAACACTTGCAACATAAGTCTGAAAACATCTGAAACATGTGAAACATACGTGTATAGTCATAGCAACATATACAACATATAGATGAAACACTTGAAACATACATCTGAAACTACTGAAACACTCGAAACATAGGCTTGCAATATGTCCAAAAATGCCTGAAACACGGCATCGCCGGCGGTCACGGCCTACCTGGTGGGGAACTGTGGTAGCGTAGGCCTTCCCTTCCTGCCGACGACGCGAGGTGGATGGGGCCACAGGCGCAGGCCTCCCCTGCCTCCTCTTCTGCAATGGGCAATGTGGATGAGGGCACGGGCGGGAGCGAGCAAGGGCGCACGGGCGGGCGAGGCGCGAGGCGCATGGACCCTGTGAGGTGCACGGAGGAGGTGCAGGTGACGCGACGGGGCACGTGGAGCAAGGGCCCAGGCGGTCCGTCGGATGCCCATGGCGTATCATTTCCATATTATTTTTTAACTAAAGAAAAATACAAACCCATCTTCAAAACCACTCTAAACTAAGCTCAAGAGATAGTTTGAACGGTTTTGAAAGTTCACGAAGGTAAGATATTTGGTTTCGGAATTTAAGAAGAAAAATCAGACTACAATGATACTTAAACTTTAAGAAAGTAAAAATGACTTTTTCCTATATACCTTTTTATCTTCTTTTTTAGACTTACACAGTACAACGTAGATGTCCACAATACGCATGCACACTCACCACTATGAACACACATATACCTTTTTATCTTTACGCACAACAGACCACAACAAAAGCCCATCCGTCCGTGCTCCCTTTCCTTTCTTGCGAATAAGCAAGGTATAGTCCCGCTCCTTCCAGCCCATGGGCCTTTGCCCTGTTCGTTTGGCCTTGTTTGACTGATAAGTCATGGCTGAAAGTAATGTTGGCTGATTTAGTGTAAGAGAAAAATATTGTTCGTTGGCTGAAAAAAGTACGGCTTATAAGCCAAACACGACCAAGCGAACAGGCTGCTTAAGCACTGCCTCCGTATGCTGGTAGCACGCACACTAGTCTTTATGTGAAAGGGCCTGTAGCCCCGTGGTTACAAGAGGCTCAATAACATCTTATGTCCTGGGTTTGACTCCGTGTGGGAGCGAATTTTCTAGAATTTTATTAAAAAAAGAATTTTTTAGGATTTAACGACGTTGTGCTTTCAGTGGCAGACGGTGCAGCGATACGTTTAGGATGACTTCATCAATCAAGAGAATTTATGGGCCTAGTCTTAAAGATACTCATAGGAGTAGTTTTTCGTAGAGATGAATATATGTGTGCGTTGTGGGTGTCTGGGTTATAAGGTGTAATTTGAAAGAAAAAAAAAACATACGAGTCTCTTCTTTTTTGACACGAGCAACATTCCCAAGCGTCCGATGGGCTGGGCTGCGTGCCCCGTACAGTTTAGCAGAATGTCGCAGTTCACAACTCATAAGCCGTTACAAACTCTCCTAAAAAAATACAAGCCGTTACAAACACTCCTCCGAACATCACAGAACAAATGGCAAGCACTATTTCTTCAGAATCTCTTTTTGTTTTGTTTAGTGTTTTCTTTTCACGATATTGAGGTGGAGCGCAATGGTTGTCTTCATAATTTTAGCAATGTTCACTCACATCTGCCTTTTCCTTCTTCTACCCACAATCCGGTAAAATACCGGTACTCGATTTCATAAGAGTCGAATAGAAAGGTGGGCTATCTTGACTCTTGAACCTGAGAGGCCTTCTTCAATGTATTTGGCAGTTTTCATAATTTAAGGGACGTAGCCCTTTTTCTCAGTCAAAATAAAATAAGTTAGATGCTGTTTTCCCAATGGTTAATGTAAACATGAGATTGTTGGTGTTAGTACGTGCAAGAGAGATGAACTTTGGTGAAGGTAAACAATGGGGTTGCTTGATTGCACAAAATTGAGTCTACGTTCCATTGTTTACCCAGACATTCCAGAAGTCAGTCTACCATTACATTTACATAGTCATTCTAACGACATTGTTTTGCTACAATCTGCATGTTCCAGAGCTGAACGTTTGTACCATATTCATGCCTTCGAGATTTTGTTGCGCCCATACTATGGAATATGGATCAGAGGGAGAAAGCAACAGTTTAGTCAATAAATTTTCTCACACTTTACCAACAGAGCTCCAGACATCCACGAACCATATATCCCCCTGTTAGTTGCTCCATGCTTTTTCTACACCTCAAAACAAATGGATGCATATACTTACACTGGATTACTGAATACGAGCTAGTTCATGAACATCTCAGCCCATTCAGGTTCTTGAAGCAGGCAATTGCCACCGCCTCAATAAAATCAGTGTTAGAGCTGACTTGTGGCAAGCATTTAGGGAGGCTTCATGCCCTGCCATAGACAACAAACAGTTGACATTTTATAATTTCCACATTTGCTAGCCAGTACATTGATTCTAAGTGTGCGTTGTCTTAACAAAGATCATGCTTCTATTTTCTGAAAAGCGAAAACAAAAGAAGAGAGGTACCTGGAGGCCGTGATTTAGTTAGGCAGCTATAACCATTCTGCTAGGGGTTCCTGGGCTCTGCGTTCTACTATGAGCAGATTTACCTACCAAGGACAAATGAAATGAAGTAAAGAGTTTTAGTAACCACACAGTTTAAGGAAACAACAAATTCATAGTACGGGTAAAAGATGGGACACATCAATTGAAGAAACTTCATGGGTACTAGACTTCCAATCAATATGAATCCTACAAAAGTTGATACCAAAACGATACTACTTGTGCTGCTAATCACAGCTATACTAATATTTGGTTTCACCAAAGCTAGCAGTATATTAATTCATTTTCCCAATTTCACTGATCTCAAAACTTCCTTTGCTTGTTTGTTTTAATTATTAAAATATCTATTCAACTAAAATTGTTGAGGTTATGTGCATCAGTATTTTCTCACCTCGTTTGTCTGGCCGCCTTCTGCTACGCCACAATAACCGAATAGGAGTGCCTGGAAATCCAGCATCTGACCGGAGTTTCTTTTCCATGTAACGGCGGTATGTATCAGGGAAGAGCTTCGCATCATTTACAAATAAAACAAATGTTGGTGGACCAATGGCAGCCTACAAATTAGCAATAACTTTCGGTCAGATCCAGAAGAATGCACAAGTGAGTTTAATGATATTAGTTTTGAAATATATCTGAAAGCAGTAAAAAGATTTCGAATCGCTAGCTTGAAAAGTTGAAATCTTCTCTACTGAGCTTCTAGTTATTTCTAGATACTGTTGTTCCTTTATGGTTGAATTAACAAGATATATAGGCCGATGAGCTGGATCAATTGTTATATTGGAATTATTTAAGAGAAATTCCTATAATTTTCATCTGAATATAACAAATCTTAGAAATACCATTAGAAATAATCTTTGATTCTTCCTGTACCACTCCTTTTCAAATGGTTGCCTTTATTTGCACAACCCAACTCAAAATCTCACAAGCTGCCACAACATGGACACCTCTCTCCTGTTTTAAATTAATTAAAAAGTTGCTCACTGTGGGGATCTCCCCCACAGTCTTTTCGGTAAAAAAAAAAAACATGGACACCTCGGTGGTGGGCCTGTGCCCTGTAGTCACACATTGCGTTCTCCCAAGATGCCCTTGCGACCTACAAACCATGGTCGGTAATATTACCGAGCACCATCTACCACCATGGCTTGTCTGACATGCATTGATGTTTCCTAGAGCCTCTGCCTCCAATAAGTTTCCCTAAAGAAGTAACCTCATCTACCTTTATCAACAACCACGAAAAGGAAGCTGGAAGAGGAGGAAGTGGTATCGTCTTCAGAGGAAAGTAACCTCCTTATCCTGTTCTATATGCAGGTAACTCTTTAAAAATTCATTGGGCAGATCTGCAACATTTTGGTCTATGAATCCTTGTCTGATACAACATATAGAGAGAAGAGCCATGATATGTGAACCCAGAAAGGGAAAGACCATTTTTTGTTAGGAAAAACTAAAAAGTTTTCAGATCTTAACAGTTGAGCCTAGAGGAGCTGGCAGCAATGCAAAACAGAGGTGTTCATTAGGAAAAAGTGTCACTGAAAAAGATTTAATTTTCAGCGGCATTTCAGGGATCTAATTATCTTTGGGTGGCAAAAGAAAGATGGTTCCTATATCTTCAAATACTCAGACATGTTTTGAGGATTCTTGTTTGATTGTTTTGTCAGCAAGCTGGGAACTGTAAACTTGATGGTAGAAAAAAATGAAGTAGCGGCAATTTCATCTTGTATTATGAAGATGGTATCATATACACAGTAGCTTATTAAAAACAAGTTTGTTCTCTTGAGAACGAAGTTAGGAAGTTACCTGTGTTGTATAATAGACACGACCTCTTTTGCCACCTCTTGTTCTTGGAGGTGGTTTGAATGCTATAGCTTCTCTAATAACTTGATTAAGAATGGAGGTGCCGAGTCTTCTAGACCTTTCCTTCTCAACCAAAGCAGCAGCAGAAATTATCCTGAAGACAATTTAGTACAGCATATTATAGAATATGAACACAGGGAGCGATATCTTGGGAAGCTAACCATCATAAAGGGGTTATACAAAGCAGGTGTTTATAGATCACAGGTAACAGTAATGTGCAACTAAGAATGTTGAGGGGAAACAAAAGTTATCAGATTTAACAAAAATTTCACAAGTCTAAAAGAAACAGAGATACAGGTAGATTAGGGTATATGAAAATGAAGAGTTTACTTTTCAACACTGGCGCCACTAGTCGCAGAACAGTAGACAATAGGTGCCCAATCAAGTATGCGAAGCTTTTCTCTTACATCTTGTTCATAATGTGTTGTACTCTCATGGTTCTTGTTTGGGATTGTATCCCATTTGTTCACAACAATGACACAAGCCTTTCCTTCTTTCTCAATCCTCTCTGCAATTTTGTAATCCTTGATACAACAAGAGTTCATTGTGTTAAAATGAACATACAAGACAATCATGTCTCTTCGTGGGTCTAAATATACATGTGTTCGTAGTTAACATACCTGCTCTGTAACACAGGACATTGCTTCAATAACAAGGGCAACCACATCAGAGCGCCGAATTGCTCGAAATGAGCGCTTTACCGAAAGTGATTCTGTTGTGCTGCCAGCAGAAATAACTGCTGCCCTGCGCCGGATCCCAGCAGTATCAATGAGTTTGTACTTCTGCAGCATATTTGAGCAAATTATTGTTATATTCCTGTGAAAGAATCAAGCTTTCTAAGTCACAATTTTATTCTGTTAAGTGACCATAATTAGTGTGGTCAATGGAACATTGTAAAAGCAATAGAATTAATTAAACATTAACAGAAGTGTTGGGAACAGACCTCCCCATCTGCTGTAGTAAACTCAGTGTCAATGGCATCACGTGTTGTCCCACTAACTGGGCTCACAATTGTTCTATCTTCTCCAACCAAAGCATTTAGAATGCTACTTTTCCCCACATTTGGTCTTCCCACAATGGCAATAGCAGGAACCTTATTTTTCTCTTCTTCAACTGCTTCCAATCCCTGCAATACCCATGAGTTACTTTAGCTATGAAATTGACAAAGTATTAAAGTATCTTCACATAGAAAATAAAAAGGAAAGAAAAGTCAGATATTCAAGAGTTTTAAAGATATAAATTTCTGAAGCAAGGTTAAGGCTTAGTCAAATAGGACAATTCCTCACAAGCCAATGGGTAAAACCTAAATCCGTAATATGTCACTCTCAGTTAGTGTGGGGGTCCCACATGTCGTAGGCACATGAATAGCATATGACTCTATGAGGGAGTATGAGTTTTTCCGTTTGCATATAAGAAAATTCCCTTGATATACTTGATAAATCCATGTGGGGTTTCCACTCTGGTGCATTTTCTACTTTCTAGAAGCTTTATCTTGTTTTCCGATATTGTGGGATTAAGCTAATCAGCACACCGAACAGTACCAAGCCTTCAATTATTCTAAAATCTTCTATATCAATTAGCCTTTTAGTAAGTAACTATACTTGTTTTGCTTCGATTGTCAAGTGCCATGTAGCTGCGCCACTATGGTCATATTGTCCAATCTTTATTCATAAATATTTCATTAGCATTCAGTCATTAACAGAAAAAAGCATTAAGCAACAAGTGTTTGGGTAAACCAATTTCCATACCTCAAATTTTCTCAGCTCTGAACACACCTGGTCAAGGAGATCTCCAGTTCCTGTGCCAGTAATAGCAGAAATTGGCAGAGGAGAAAACCTAGCAGGAAACAGCAGAAAGATGAGATGAGCAGCTTGGCTGACTAATGGGCAGTAAAAGAAAAGGCAAACCATCAACAAAATACAGATGTCCCTGTTAATATGTCCAGTTGCTTTAAAATCACAGCACAATTGGAGAATTGCGTACAATAGATTCTAGAAACATTTTGACCTTAGAGGGTGTTCAAATGAGCTTACGATGTTAAATTCTCGAAACAGTTTATTTCTGATTCATAATTTACATGAAACAACAGCTACTAGTAAGTATTTTTACTTTTTCCATGCGTGTTGTTTGGCTTTTGTACTTGAGCAGTGCTGCAATAAGCCATATCTAGTGTCATGTTTTAACTACGATTATTGTACAAAGTATCACATAAAAGAACCCATACATTATTGTACATATTTTGAAATGAATAGAAAACAATACGTCATTTTAGAGAGGCAGAAATATGCTCACCCTAGTGACCAAAAGTCTAATGCTTGCATTTGCCCTTTCCGTGGGGATTCACACTTATTGACAGCAAGTATAACACACTTGTCAGAGTAGTTGCGTCGTAACCAATCAGAAATCTCTATATCAGCTGCCACAAGACCAGCCTGAAATATGTTTTCACACCATTATCCTAAAACTTACATAAGAAATTATAGATCAACAATATCTGGTCAAAAAATGTTTAAGGGAAGTATTAGAAGTAGATCTATTTAAGGTCGATGTGAATTCAAATATTAAGCAACCACTTCCAGAACTGAAAAGAAAAGGTAATTGCCTAAACCTGCCTGACCATCCACGATGAATAGTATGACGGATGCTTCATCAACAGCTGCAACTGCTTGTTTTTCAATCATTGATGGCATCCTTGCAATAGCAGCTTCTCTAGTAGCGAGAGGAATCCCATCCATACCAACAGTAGTGGTGACAGCAAGTTCTTCCATCACACCTGCTTGAGACTTCGACAAAGTAATTACCCCACCAGTATCAATAACCATAAACTCCTGATCACCCCAATAAGATCGTCCATACAAGCGATCCCTTGTCACACCAGGTTCATCAACAACTATAGCCCTATTGCCCTGAAAGAAATCATAATTCAGTTTACTTCTGCATTCTGGTCTGAAAGTTGTATGGTGATCAATAATGCAGGCACTACTCTGAGCAATGATTGACATACTCCGACAAGACGATTGAACAGCGCAGATTTACCAACATTCGGCCTCCCAATAATTGCCACCTTCGGAAGAAGATTATCTGGAATCTGAATCATGTATAGGCCAGTTACATCAAAGGAATACTTTTTCAGGATTTGAGTTCTTCATTCAGTAGAACAGCAATGTATATATACTGACATGTTTAGACACAGATGTCTTATCCCTGATGTTTCTTCGTTTCTCCCTGACATCATCATCTGAAATGTAATTATTGTATGGATTACTGAAAAATGAACTAGTGCACAAAACAGTGGCTCTTATGAAAAACAGACAGAACATTTCACTCTAAAGGTTCTGTAACAATAGGAGGCCAAACAGGGATTGTGATTTCGATGCTACTGTAATCAGAAACAGGACGAGCCGCGTCTCACGAGGAACTCACCGATGTGGAGCTCCCGAGCGAGGCGTTTCGCGAGGTCGGCGGCGGCGCCGCGGGCCTCCTCCTCCATCGCCTCCACGTCCATCTCCTCCTCATCTTCATCCACCTCCCACTCCTCCTCCTCCTCCTCCTCTTCGCCGTCGTATTCGTACTCCTCCTCCTCTTCATCGAACTGGTAATCAGCAGAGATTTTCTGCGCGGCTGAAGCGCGGAGTCCAGCGCCGCAGCGGCGTGCGGGCGCGGGGAAGGAGAGGAGCAGCGGGCGCGGGCGCGGCGCGGAGGCGGCGGGCGGGGACCTGTGGTGGAGCGGGCGGGAATGACGAGGCGCCAGGGTTTTGGAGGGTAGGCGAGGGGGGTGTGAGGAGGAGGCGGAGGAGAAGGGCGCCATGGCGGCCATGGCGCTGCGGCTGGCGGCGGCGGCGGCGGCGGGGAGCAGAGCAGCGCAAGCAGTGTGCGCGGGCGGGCGGATAAGGGAGTGAATGCGAATTGGGCGTGCCGTTATTAACGGACGGCAGGTAGGGTGAGCATGGCAGGTGGGGCCGGGATGTCAGGAAATAAGGGAGATGGGACCCAATCGAGGAGTGGCTGAGTTGTCTGTCTTCTGTCGTAGAGAAAGATGCGATTCTGGTGCCGTGTTTAGAAGAGCCATGATTTGTTCTTAAAAAATCCAAATTTATTAGCTTTCGTACATTTTTTTTTTAAAAACCGAACCGGCAGGAGTTCGAAGTTCGAGCAAAAAATTTTGGATCCAATCAAACACGTATGTATTATCTTGTGCTCAAGTATATCGTCGAATAGCGAACCAATTTAATTGTGATTTGTCAGCAATGCATGCAAGAAAACAGATAATTAAAGGGTTTTACGCAGCTGTTTATTCCACGGCGTATAAGCGCGTGTTTAGTTTTCACCCTAACTTCCAAAAAAAGTGCTACAGTACCCATCACATCGAATCTTGCGGTACGTGCATGGAGCATTAAATGTAGACGAAAAA
Source organism: Miscanthus floridulus (assembly GCF_019320115.1). NCBI lineage: Eukaryota > Viridiplantae > Streptophyta > Magnoliopsida > Poales > Poaceae > Miscanthus > Miscanthus floridulus. Next base: position 135,156,023 of record NC_089588.1, read on the forward strand.
AAACTAATTGCACAGTTTGGTTGGAAATTGCGAGACGAACGTTTTGAGCCTAATTAGTCCACGATTGAACACTATTTGTCAAATAAAAACGAAAGTGCTATAGTAGCCCAAATTCCAAAGTTTGGGCAACTAAACACGCGCTAAATTAATTAAAAGTTTTGCGCAGCTGTTTATTCGGCGGCGTAAAGGGATTCGGTGCAAGAGGTATAGAGTGGCTATACATGTTAGGTGTTTTCATATGGTTTTATGTAGATTATTAACTTATGGAGCGCATATACATTTTAGCTTTAGAAGTTAAGTTACTACGCCCAACCAAAAAATACTTGATTGATATTGATTATTCAAATTTTAGCTTCGATTATATATTGAACCAGTCTACAGTTCTTCTCATCTCGGTGCAGGGTAGTATAGCACGTTGTACAGTTTTTTTAGATTAATTAGGAGTTTGGTTAACGTCAACCCTCGCAAAGGGTACACATGCTGGCATGCATAATAATGGTGTACATGGTGCATTATCTTGTCTTGTATTCTTGTTTAGGTTAACAAATAAATACGCTTCCTCAGTGACAATATAGGACATGTTTTTGGAATGTAGGAATTTGCATAGGAATTTTACAGGAATCAATTCAACTTATTAGAAAAAAATGTGTGATTATGGAACAAAAAAAGTCCCAACTTTAAAATGGGGCCTAAAGTGTAACTCCCTCCGTCCAGAAAAGAATATAATTCTAGCACAGTATCATGGTTTAGTATCTTAAGTTTGATCAATTATAGATAAAAAGTATCAACATTTATGATATCAAATTAATATCAATAGATTGATTACGAAATGTATTTTCATAATAAATTATTTTGGAGCAAAAAATGTGAATAGTATTCACTAGAAATTTAATCCAACATGAACTACTTTTACTGGCACGCAACCCGTAGTTGTATTCTTTTCTAGACGAATGGAGTACTTGTCATTGTCAAGGAAAAAAACAGTTGATTAAATCTAGGGGCTAAAGTTTAGGAGTGTCACATCGAATGTCACATGGGAGTGTTCGGATAGTAATAATAAAACAAATTACACAAGTCCTCAGTAATCCGCGAGACGAATTTATTATGCTTAATTAATCAGTCATTAGCACATGTTTCCTGTAGCACCACATTGTCAAATCATGGACTAATTAGGTTTAAAAATTTATCTCGCAAATTAGTCGCAATCTGTGCAATTAGTTTTTTTAATCTATATTTAATACTCTATGCATGTGTCAAACATCCGATGTGATAAGGACTAAAATTTAGGAAGAAGAACTAAACAAGGCCGGTGGTGTTTAAATCCAAGCGTTAAAGTTTAGGGGTGTCACAGGGGAGTGTTTGGATAGTAATAATAAAACAAATTACACAAGTCCTCAGTAATCCATGAAACGAATTTATTTGGCCTAATTAATCAATCATTAGCACATGTTTACGTAACACCACATTGTCAAATTATGGACTAATTAGGCTTAAAAATTCGTCTCACAAATTAGTCGCAATCTATGTAATTAATTATTTTTTAGTCTATATTTAGGGCGCATTTGGCCGGGCTCCCGCCGGCTTTGGCTCCCACACCGTAGCGCAACTATAGCGCGCAGGAGCTGGAGCCGGAGGAGAAAAAAAAACGAGCATCTCCGGCTCTGACGTTGTCAGTGAGAGAGGAAAGGATGAGAGAGAAAAACGACTTCGATGAACAGTATCACTACAGAAGATGAACAGAAGAGGAGTCAGATGAGCCGGAGCCGCTCGGAGCCCAGCCAAACGGGCTCTTAATACTCTATGCTTGTGTCCACTAAACTTTAGAGGAGGCGCCGGAAGAAACAGTTGAACGGTCCTGACATATTGTGCTGGGATAGATGTGACGGCCTTGGTGTTCAGCATCACATCAGAGCAGATCGAGAAACTGGAATCATGTCATGGCCTGGGACTATAGTGCAATCACAGTTGCAAATGCAGTGATTCATTTGGGTACAAATGCATCCCATAATAGTCTCGACATATACACAATATAATATCAAAGCTGGCACATGACTGATTGCAGTAACAGATGGATGAGACGACATATAGATGATATACCCAAAAAAAAAACAGAGTATTACGTACTAGAACCACTACTTCCTCTAGCGACCGGGAGGATCCTGACGATGGCCGTCGTCGTCATCCACCTTCCCGTCGGCGTACACAAGAACCTCCTCAGGATTCCCTCCTCAGGATCTTGATAAGCGACTTGATCGCGGCCTCGCCGTCTCGGAGTTTGGGGAACGCGTGGAACAAGGATTCGGAGACGCGGGGCGGCTTTATCGGAGGAAGCCTCTGCTGCCTGTTGATGTGTAATCGTCCGACGCCTTGGCCACCTTCTCCTTCGCCGCCGCCATCTCCGACGACATCCTGCACGCCCGCACGTCGGCAGCCGAGGGGTCTAACGCGGGTCGCGACTCGCGAGGTCGTTTGTTTATTTGGCGGAGCCTGCGGGCCGGCCGGCCGGTCGTGTTGGCCCACAACAGTTCACGCAGCAGGAGCCAGGTTCTCCTCTATCATTCGCACCATCCGGCCCATCTTGTGAGAGAGGGCATCGATGGCCGTAGACGTGCGTGGGATCGATAAATCAGAGGTGTGGATGTTGGTGAAGCCATAGTGTTGGAAATCACAAGTCGATCCATCCACACGATGCCAACCAGCACGATGAACAATTATAAATTAGGGCTGAACTGAATTTGTGGTGGATTTGAGGCTTCTTGATACCAATTATCACGGTTCCAGACAGGCAAATCTCAACAATATGGATAGTTGGTAGTTGGGGGATACAATCTCTAAAGAGCTCGATGGAACTTAGATCCGGATGCTGAAATGGAACTCGTCCAATCACATACAAAAGCACAAATTTGAATCCGTTTCAACTTGTTTCAAAAGGGTGCACGGGAATACAAGGTAAACCTTAAATTACGCTTTCCCAATGAGAACACGTAAGACGTGGACACGTTGCATTATTCAAGCAAGTACTGTAAGCAACAAACAGTTGAACGGTTTGGATCTTGTCCTGGCATTGGATTGGAAGTCACAGCATTGGTGGTTATTAACAGGTAAACATCACGTCACATCACACAAGGAAGCTCTGAGCTTAGATGAACCTCCACACTAGCTCGACAACGACACTCGATCGAGAATATGGATGGCTGATGATCTACCTCCGTTGTACAACTACCTGTGAGGTGTGTCAATTAGTAGCTCGCATGAATACAGCTTGGACAAAGATTAATGCGCCGTCCAGCTTATAAGTCCTTCATAAAACGTTTTTAAAACCTTTTAAAACGTTGAGCAAAGCTTTGCTTCGACTATGGACACCCGCGCGCGGCCCAGCGTAATGAGCAATGGATGCTTTGCTTTAAAACGTTGAGCAGCAATGCTTTTAAAAAATTCCTGCGGGGTTCTAAACGGATCCAACAAAAAATTCAGGTGGTTAATTTGGTTCCAGCTGGTCATCCATGTGAGTATATGACAATCGATCAGTAGAGGTCAGCACGTGAGAAGTGGGAACTGCATATATATATCATGGGCATGATTGGTTCTCTGGCTCCAGCCCGGCCAGGCTCCACGGGGCCAAGTTGAACATGTTTGGTTGTCTGAACACGCCTCCTAGCCAGGCCTCCGTAAGCCAAACCGCCCTCTTAGCCAGGCTTCACAACACGGAAGAGGGTCATTTTTCTGGGGCCGGGCTTGGGCCAGCTCCTGCAGAGACTCCCGTCACCCCCTCGCGCAGCGCCCACCGTCGAACGGAGCTCAGAGGCGGAGCGAATCGCGCAGCTCCCATCGAGGCGGAGATCAGAGTTGGCGCTTGAGAAGCGGGACAGCTCAGGCTTGGGCCAGCGATCGAAGCAGGGGAGAACCGGCGCGGCCGATTCCGACCGGTGGGGCATGCGGCCGGCAGCAAGGATGGGCGGCAGCTTCTCCGTGGGCCGCGAGTCCAGCGCCCACATGAGGAGCTCCTCCTCGGCGCCGATGCGGCACGAGTTGAAGCCAGACCGCCCGCGCCTACGTCGTGTACATGTCGAGGTAGCCTCGGATGATGAAGAGTAGGCCGTGCCGCTGTACCTGTCGGAGATGGCGCCGGCCCGGCTCCGTGACGTGCTCAGCAACGGGTTCCAGCTCAGGGGCGGGTCGGGTGGTGGCTCCTCACCCTCGCTAATACTGGAGACCGATTCGCTCTCCTGCTTTGATTCCTCGTGGCTGATTTGCTCCCCTGCTTCGATTCCTTGTACCACTCTGAGCTCCACCTCGCTCGACGTGCGCCACGACATGGAGGCATTGGCCCGCTTCTCAGGCGGCAACTAGTGCAGCGGCGATGCTCGAACGTATGGGTGCGCGTTCCCGAAGGTGGCGCTCACCAACTGTTCGACAAATTGTCTCACAAGTGGTAACTTACCTATACAAGAAAAATGTGACACTATCCAAGCCAAACTAATCAACCAAACACACTAGTTGCTACCCAGGCTTAGATAGCACATGCAACTAAACAAGCCCAACTTAGCTTGCCAGGGGCAAGCTTCGACTAGCCTGCCTTATTTCCTAGCCAGACTAGAAGTAAGCCAGAAAATCAAACACACCGTGGAGGCCTATGCCTGGTGGCTGCTGGGGGTGGGGGGGGGGGGGGGGGGGGGGGGGTGGCTTTCATTCAAGTCATCCTCCAACTTTAGCTGTGAGCTGCTCAGCTGCGGCTCACCAACAAATAGCAGCCCAAATTGATGCGCAAATGAAGGCAACATTCACTCACCTGTCTGGAGTCACCTCCGTTTTCCTGACCAATGGAAGACCCCTGGGTCTGTTTCCTCCATCTGTTGGTTAAAACGTGCATCCAACCTGGATGTCAGTGTCCGTGGCAAATACTAGTAGCAGATACATAAAAAACATCCACTCGTACCAGCATTTCACTTTTCTAAACCAGCGGAAAAAAATATATTATAAGGAAGCTGCCTAAATCTCCCTAGAACAAGTCAACGTAGAGCCAATTGCACCATACGTCCATTTACTTTTATTTGTGTGTTACATGGGTCTATAAATTTGCAAAAATGTAGTTTGGGGTCCCCAAACTTTTTAGCCAAGGGGCTGGTTGCAATTTTTCACGCCACGTTGGAGGCTGACCGTTACACGTGCACGTAGGATGTATATACGGCGTGTTTGGATGATGGCATTAGAAATTTGCTTGGCTCGGACAGCAATCCTAGGCACCCGATTTCAGATGTGTCGGGGCAGGATCAAGCTATCTGGCCGCAACTCTCAGGCCCGAGTGGCAACCAAACACAGCCCATACTCTATGGACTTCTCGGAAACAAATAAAAAATAAAGAAATTCTAAAGGATGAAATCATATATAGAGAGAAACTTCCTATGAACCCAATTGGAACAACTGAATGGGTCCTTACAAATCCTTTGAAATTCCTATAGAATGTCTTGTTTCATAGAAATTTTATCAAGAGGTTAAACTTCGGGTGAAATTTCTCTTTGTGCCACTCTCTTATCGAATTCCTACGTTTTTCTCACGATTCATGCAAACGTTCAATTTCACAATTTTCTGTATTTTCTCGACCCATAGGATTCGAGGTTTTAGAGCATTTCTGTTCCTATGTTTTCTACTATATGTACCAAAAGATTACTCACATTGAGGGAATGCAAAGTTCTGTTTCCAGCATTGTAACAATTGAATGAGTATCTCGCATCATCTAAATTCATGCACTCTGACAAACAAGAAGGCCTAGCAGTACGTAATGATTCGTATGTAAACCAAGAGTGGAAACAACTGTGTACCAAACTAGAAACGCACAACTTTACTGATATAGATTATTTGTTTGAGAAAATAAAATGCAATGGATTAGGAGCACACGTTACGGTTCTGGCGGTGCCTGCTGACCACAACATGGACAGAGTTCTACACGTCTCGTCAAGCGTCCTGTTCACTTGGCTGATAAGTCATGGCTGAAAGTAATCGTTGGCTGATTTATTGTAAGAGAAAAACACTATAATTTTGCTTTCATAAGACGTTGTTTAACCGAATTTGGCACATCACGTAGCAGAAGAGATGCCCTCTTTTTTGTTTTTTCTGTACCATAGTTTTCTACTGTAGTTCAACTCATGAAACAATTTCCACGCTTCTAGTGCAAGTAGGTACATAAAAATTTCAAATAATGCAACGCTACTACGTACCACCGCATTTTATTCTACAGAAACTTTTCCTTCAGTGAACTGTCGAAAAACGTGTAGATTGCCATTGTCCCGTGGCTCAACACGATTTAATCCTGGTGACCATGTGTATGCTTTGAAAAAAAAAGATAGGTGGGTTATTAACTTGGCAAAGACTTCAATACGGCTGGCTGTATTTTCCGGCCGCCGCATGCCTACCTTCCCAATCTCCCACCCTAGCACTGCTCGCCGCAAGTGGTGGGTTCCATCACACTGTTCATCTTCCCCAACACACATGCCCGTGCCCGTCACACTTCCTTCTTGCCTGACTCCGGCGGGATTAGAAGAGAAAGGGTTTGGGGGAGGGAGAGAGGAAGGTCGGATGGTGGTTGGAATGGCGACATGGCGGTTTAGGGGCTTTGGCGGGCGTGTTAGGCCATGGCCGCAGAGCTCCGGCAAAATCCTAGCACGTCGCGGTGGGACGGTGGGAGGCGGCGGGAAGAGGGGCACGGAAGAGGAGGAGGGGCGCCGGAGAGAGAGCTAGTGGCACGAGGAAGAAGGCAGCCGTACGCGTCGCCTAACACACACGGTCGTCCGTTTTTTAGCCATGTCCTATTAACTTTAAAAAAAATCAATGAAATTAATGGGGATTGTTAGGATCGATGTGTGTACCTCTGTGACCGTAGGATCGGGTAAGCTCCTCGCCTTTCTCTGTTGCAGCGCATCAGCAGTGTTGACGCCGGTGCTGTCGGTGTAGAAGGTGTCCAGCGCCGCGGAGACGATCACCAATGGCCCGGTGTAGATCCAGTGGCGCTGTGGTGACCCTGCATAGGTGCGACGGCGGTGGTTGGGGCACATCCCGTCGCTGACAGCACGGTCTTTAGATCGGTTTAGGGTTACTGTAGGTGGGTGTGGCGGCTCACGGTCAACCTCGTAGTCCGAGCCCTCACCCCCACCTTCCTTTTATGTGTGCTATGCGACAGAGGCCCACCAACCGGATTAGGGTTGGGCTCCCCCGATCAGAGAGCAGAGATAAGGGCCCAATAGGCCGTTGGGCCTATTGGTGGAGATCAACTAATATTCTCTCCCTTGATCTCATTCCATCTTTCACTTTCATATCATTTACTTTTGTTCATTCCATTACAGATTAGCTCATAGAGCATGTCTCATCGTCACGGTCCATTGCCGATAGACTTAACAGCTACAACTCACTACTCTGTTCTAAAATAGATACTTATCTTTGGGCCTTCTTTTGTCCAGGAATATTTTAGGCTTTCCCTTAAACCCAAGCTAGCTACATGTTCTCTGAACACCATGTCCTCTGAACATGTTGGGTGGTAAGCCTTTTGTAGGCGGATCCACGAGCATCCTTTCTGTTCTTATATGCTCAAGACTTATGAATTGATCCCAGACTTTATCTTTCACAACATAATACTCTATGTCAACGTGTTTGGCAGCACCACTTGACTTATGTTGTGAGCATACTGTACTGCCAGATTATAGTCGTAGTATGACTTTAAGTGGTCTATAGATGTCGTCAACCACCTTCAAACCAGGTATGAACTTCGTTAGTTAGTTCACCTGCCCGTTGCCTCATAACACGCTACAAACTGTCATACATTGTGGACGATGTAGTGACAGTTTGCTTTGAGCTTTTCTATGAAATAGCTCCCCTTTGCGAGATGATAGAAAATTCACGTCTGGATATGTATTCACTCTCGCATAATCAGAATATGAATATCCCACCATGTGGAGTGAATCAGATCTTCTATATGTCATTATGAGGCCTTTCGTTCCTTGCAAATAATGCAAGACTTTCTTTACTAATTTCAGTGTTTTATTCCAGAATTGCTCTGGAATCTACCAAGTAAAACCTGGTAACAAATGCCAAGTCAGGGTGCGTACATACTTGAGCATGTTGCAAGCTTCCGACAGCTGAAGCATATGAAACCACTTTTACTTTATCGATTGAGCTCATATTGGTTCCTAGGGTATTGAAAATCCCTATATCTGTCGCCCTTGACTATAGGAGCAGGTGAGGAACTACATTTTGTGCATACTGAATTACTTTCTTTAAAATTCTTTCTATGTATGCCTTTTGTGACAATCCTTATACCCTTTTTCTTCTATCTCGGTGAATCTCGATCCCTAGAACGAATGAGTCTTCGTCAAGATCTTTCATATCAAGTTTTGAGGACAAAACTTCTTTGTCTCCTGTAGTAGACTGACATCACTACTAGCAAGTAAGATATCATCCACATACAGGACAAGGAAGATAAACTTCCTATTCTTAAACTTTGTATAGACACAATTGTCCTCTACATTCTCTTTTTAAAACCCAAAATTCTTTATTGACTGATCAAACTTCAAGTACCACTGTCTTGAAGCTTGCTTTAATCCATAAATGGATTTCTTTAGGCGGCATCCCATTCATTATTTTCCTTCCATGACAAAACCTTTCAGTTGTGCCATGTAACCATTTTCCTCCAAGTCTCTGTTGAGAAATGCCGTTTTTACATCCATCTGATGTAATTCTCAATTGTAATGTGCCACTAATGCCATTATGATTTTGAAGAAAACTTTACATGAGACTGGAGAAAATGTCTCATTGTAATCAATCCCTTCTTTTTACATAAAGCCTTTTGCCACAAGTCATGCTTTATATGTTTCTATATTCTCTTGAGAGTCAAGTTTTGTTCTGTAGATCCATTTACAGCCTACTGTTTTGGCTCCTTTAGGAATTATTTCCAAGTCCCAAACTCTATTGGCATTCATCGATTTCATTTCATCTTCCATGGCCTCGAGCCACTTTGATGAATGATCACTTCTCATGGCTTCTTCAAATGAGGTGGGATCATCCTCCATTTGAAATTCCTTAGTGTAATACACTTCATAATCAACAGAAATAGCTGATTTTCTAACTCTTTGAGACCTTCTAGGGGCCTCCACATTTGGCACATCTACTATTTGAGGCTGTTGTTGCTCCCCCTTATGTGTGGCAATAGGTTCTATAGGATCCTGAAGAACATGTTTCTCATTTTTATTCATTGTTGCCACATGTGGAATAACAACAGGTGCTGACACCATAGTATCTTGCACTATCGGTGCAGCGATAGCATATAGTGAGAAAATTGGCTCATGAATCATTGGAGTGGGCGCTTACACCCACTTCACTTCAAGGTCAATTTCTCGAGCTACCATGCTCCCCCTCATCAATTCATCCTCTAGGAAGACAGTGTGTCTCGTTTCCACAAACTTTGTGTGTCTCTCTGGACAGTAGAAAACGAAAACCTTTTGACTTTTCTAGGTAGCCAAATAAATGGCAACTTACTGTTTTGGGATCTAACTTCCCTATGTTTGGGTTAAATATTTTAGCCTCAGCAGGGCTCCCCCCCACACACGCAAGTGGTTTAGTGAGGGTACTCTTTCTGTCCACAACTCATACGGTGTTTTGGGCACCGACTTTCTTGATACTCTATTGAGAATATGAATGGCGGTTTTAACGCCTCCATTCATAGGCTCAACTATATTCTACTGAGGTTCGTCCGGTGTAGAATACTAGGCTACTATGCCATTCTATTAGGGTATGCCGACCGTAGTACTCCCCTATGGTCAGACCTGACTGTCTTTGTCTTTAAATTATGTTGGATTTCAACTTTTGCCTTAAATATCTACATTTATCCAATGCTCCTATTCTTTCTTTGATTGGATAAATGTAGACATAACGGGAGTAATCATCTGTGAATGTTATGAACGAATCATTACCATCCACACTCTTTATAGGAAACTGACCACAGATGTCTGTGTGAATAATCTGTAGAATTCCTGCGCTTCGTTTGTCATCTTTTCTTAATTCTTTTTACATACTTTACTTTTATGCATTCTCTGCATTGTTCTTAATCTGAGAGCTCTAATGAAGAATATCATTCTTAACTAGTCTTTCTATTCTCCCCCTCGAAATATGGCCTGAACGACAGTGCCATAATTTCGACAATGCATCGTGAGCTCTCTTATGCCACCATTATCAGAGTAACACTCTGTCACCAGCTGCTTTATCAGCTAGGTAGCATATGTCTTTGAAGAGCCAGTGAACTGACTCTTTATTCTATTGAGGTACTCGGTGACCGTGTCACACTCTGGGATTGAGCCCACAATTGCAGGTTCAATCATGTTCTTTATCATAGCTAAACATTTCTTGTTGGCAGTGACACACTTCCTATGTTCAACAGTCATAGGACATCTTTTGGGATTCAAAATCCCTTTCTTTAGTTGCCCAAATGGCATCATTCTCTTTTTGTCTCCCTCACCGGTGCCACAATCTCAGTGGAACACGGTGAGGTGACTACCCAGTCCACCTTAGACAAGATGAAAACCAGGTCAAAACTTTTCTTAACATAAAAATAACACCATTTGCATGCCTTGATTCCAACGTTGGTCAAAAACAAAACATACAATTATTCTTATACACTAATTCTACATCACCGTTGGGCAGAAATAGAATTAATGCATAAATCTTTAACTTTATCAACTTTTCTTATACACTAATTCTACATCACCGTTGGACAGAAGTAGAAATAATGCATAAATCATTAACATTATCAACTTTTCTTATACACTAATTCTACATCACCGTTGGGCAGAAGTAGAATCAATGCATAAATCATTAAAATTACGATATTGTTATTAACAACGTTGGTCAGAAAATAACAACATCATAATCATATCAAAACTCTTTTTCTCCAATTAAATACCACATTGGTTCAAAATAACTGGAGAATCAACAATTTCTTTAGCAGCAGAAAAACTTTCTTTTCTCCAATTAAATATCACGTTGGTACAAATTAACTGGAGAATAAACAATTTCTTTGGCTATGGAAAAACTCTCTTGTCCTTGAATTTTACCCACGGGGAAAATTGCTTTTTCTATTTCCATTAATCCATTAATCAATTTCCAGGAAATAAACATTTACTGGAAAAACTTTCCTATTCTCCAGTTAAATATCACGTCTGTTCAAAATCACTGGAGAATGTACTTACTCAATTTCTTGAATTTTACCCACAGGGAAAAATTACTTTTCTATTTTTCTTTTGAGCCAATTTGCATATTCAATTTCCCAGAAAAAGTAAAAAAAATAAAACTGGGCTCTTGCTCTTTACTGTTTCGGCCTGAAACGGCCCACGGCCCACAGCCGCACGCGCCTTCCCGCGCGTTCACCCGCGCCCAGGCCGCAACCTGGGCCTGGGCCGGGAAAGTGGCCTCACGCCCTCGCCCGCCTGGGCCGAAAGGCGGCCCAGTTGATCTGCGCCGTTCGTTCTGCATCCGACAGCTGCGCGTTCGTTTCGGGCGGTATAAAAACCGACGCCGCGCTGGTGCCCGAAACCCTAGCTCATTTCAGCGTTTGCTTTCTCTCTCTTCTTCGCCGCTCTCTCCTCTCTCTACCTTGCTCTCTCTTCTCAGCCGAGCACAACCGAGCGAGCGAGAGCGAGCGAAGGCATCCATGGCACCGCCGGCGGCCCCCTCGCGCAGCGTGCGCGCTCCCCAGCGGGTGAGCACGTCGCCGTCGAGCGGCTTGGCCACGGTGACCCCTTTGCCGAGCCCGGCTCAGTCTTCTTCTCCCGCTCCGGCAAAAGGCCGGTTCGATTTTCTGTTTTTTTTTATTTCTTTTCTTTTCGTTTGTTCACCCGAAAAGGGGATCTAGGGTTAGGGTTCGATTCCAGCCCTTGTTCTTCTTCCCTTCTTCTTTTCGAGTTTAACCTGATTTGGGGTACTAGGGTTAGGGTTTCATTTTCTTTTGATTTCTTTTCCTTTTCGGAGTTCATCCGAATCTCTTCCCTTCTTCCCCTTTTTCTTTCTCCGATTTGGATTGATCTCTGTTTTCTGAACCGAAGGTGGGGATTAGGGTTCGGGTTCATGTGCTGACCCCTGTTCTTTTCTTTCCTTCCTTCCTTTTCTTTGATTTCTTCTCTTTTGGATTCAAGATCGAGATGGGGATACTTTCTAGGTACTGTTTCTCTTCCCCGTTGAAGGCTTTTACTTGTTTAGGGTTCGTGAACCCGTTTGGTTCTTTTCTCCTTTTCTCTGATCCAAAGATGGATCTCTTCTGTTCTTGCCGTGCGTCGGTGTAGAACAGCGGTGCTATCATCTTTTCCCCCCACGCGGTGGCGGTGGTTTTTCTTTCTTCTTTTACCCGGTTAGGGTTAGGGATACAGAGGCAACCTAGCTCTAGTACCATTGTTAGGATCGATGTGTGTACCTCTGTGACCGTAGGATCGGGTAAGCTCCTCGCCTTTCTCTGTTGCAGCGCATCAGCAGTGTTGACGTCGATGCTGTCGGTGTAGAAGGCGTCCAGCGCCGCAGAGACGATCACCAGTGGCCCGGTGTAGATCCAGTGGCGCTGTGGTGACCCTGCATAGGTGCGACGGCGGTGGTTTGGGCACATCCCGTCGCTGGCAGCATGATCTTTAGATCGGTTTAGGGTTACTGTAGGTGGGTGTGGCGGCTCACGGTCAACCTCATAGTCCGAGCCCTCACCCTCACCTTCCTTTTATGTGTGCTGTACGACAGGGGCCCACCAACCGGATTAGGGTTGGGCTCCCCTGATCAGGGAGCAGAGATAAGGGCCCAATAGGTCGTTGGGCCTATTGGTGGAGATCAACTAACAGGGATCACATTGCACCATTATTAATCACCATTCTTCTGAAGCAGAGGTTCTTTCATGGTTCTACGTTACCAAAGTAAAAACGAAAAATGGGAGTCTCCGTTGTGAGCTAGAGGCGCTCTGCCTGTTCTTCTCCCTTCCCTTCCCTTTCCTAGCAACCCCAACATCCAGATCCCCTCCGGCACACCCGGTGGCGACTCATCTTGCGGCATTCAGGGTCATGCCTCTGGAGCCTTTAGCCTGGTGGCCTTGCCCTGAGCCGGCACTGTCCGAATCCAATTCTAGACCACCGGATCTAGGCACTGCTTGCCTGCGAGCGTCTACTGTAGACCAGCGACGATGTTGGCCCGCCGGTGGAGGCCAGGAGGCGAGCGGTGGTTTTTGGAGCAAGCCTTCAGCTCGTTCGGTTGGCTGGTTCATATCGTTGCTGGTTCGTGAGGAAGTACTGCTGGCTGGTTTGTGTGAGAGAAAAATACTATTCTGACTGGTTTGTTGTTTCGCTTGGGATTCCTTTCGGTTCTCCTGTACTCCAGGGTGGGTCCCAGCTACTGTGCTGTGGGGCCTGCAATTGCTACGTGCTCCACATGCAGCTGGTTCTGCTGTCCTTCTCGGCTCTGTTGTTGGCTAAAAAAACAGCTATTGTCGATGCTGATTTGCTATGAGAGAAAACATTATTGTTTTGCTAAAATGGTACGACTGATAAGTTTAAGAAAACAGGGCCAAGCCAGGGCCTCTACGTCTCTGTTGTTGGCTAGAAAAATAGCTATTGTTGATGCTGATTTACTATGAGAGAAAAACATTATTGTTTTGCTAAAATAGTACGACTGATAAGTTTAAGAAAACAGGGCCAAGCCAGGGCCTCTACATCTCTCGCTCTCTTTCAATTTGGATGGCATGTAATGCGGCATGCAGAGCATCTTTTCGTTTTTCATCTTCCTGCTTTTTTGTTCCTCTACAGACATGGAGGTGGTGAAGCAGCTAGTAGTGTTTTGGTTGACCGCCAATGTCAGTTGATGATGTGGATCTATTTTCTTGAGTCCGGTGAAGTCTCCATTCTATCTACGGCTCAAGACTAATTATCCTCGAAGACACAGGCCGATCAGACAGTCGAGAGGAGCATCGACTGTTCTATCGAAGTGCGAGAACGAGGACCCTTGATGTTTCTGTCGTGGGCACTTCTCGTGGGCCCTATGGCCCTGACGGGCCCCACGCCCCTGACAGAATCATCACCCTACAGAAGCAATTCAGCAGTAGTTTTTTCTCTAATCTGGGAATTCTTTTCTCACACCGGTGTAATGTGCTTTAACGTTGTATATTAAGAGTTGTTGTTGTAAAAAAAGTAAAAACGAAAAATTTCTAAAAAAAGTAAAAACGAAAAAAGAGACGAATACATTTCATCCGAAACATAGAAAATGCGTTGTCCGACGTGGCACTGGCGCACCATCCTCCCATGCTACTAATGCCACCAACTTTTTTTTATTTTTGAGCCATTTTTTTAAAAAAATTCACAAATATGCCTCTGGAGGTATGATTTTAAAATCTGGACCCTTAGCTCGGCGCCATCGTTGGTGGCGCCGAGCTTACACGTCTTGGTGCTATTGTTGCTGGTGCCGAGGTCTTGGGCTCGACGCAGATGTGGCAGTGACTTGGCAGGCAGCTTGGCGCCGTAGATCCTGGCGCCGAGCTTGGTGCTGTAGATCTTGACGCCGAGCCTAATGCCAATATCTATGGCGCCGAGGTGGTGTTTTAACCCGGCCCCCAACCTTCCTGCCCGAGCCTTCTTCCTCTTCTTTCTCCTCTCTCTCGAGTTTTTTCTCTCCCCACTTCGCCCTACCTCACGAATCAGCATATTGGATCTTAGAAACTTTGATTTGATCCGTAGATCTTCGAGAGCAAGGTATCCTCGCTCCCTTCCTAGTTTTTTTTCGCATCGATTCGATATATATTAGTCGGATTTTTCAACCTAAGAATCGTCGTTACTTAGGGTTTCATGCAGTTTTTAATATTTGTATTATACAACCGTAGGATGCCAAGACGTAGAAAAGCTAGCAAACGAAGGTAACCTCAGCGCATGTTATTATGTTATGGGTTCATTGTTGTGCATCAAATGGGAAACCCTAGGTTTAGGGTTTAATGTTAATTGCTTTCGGTTCTTAGAATAAAATTGGCTAAATTGTAGTTATGTCTAGATGACCAAAAATGTCTTCGACCCATTGCCCTCTGCCTAGTGGTGTTCTAGTGCCCATGTGCTTGTGCGGCGATCCTTGTAAGGTAGCCAAATCCGATAAAGAGGATACGTATAGGCAGAGGTATTGGATGTGTTTTAATTTTGCGTTTGAGCCTACACTTCGTCAGCGCACGCATTAACAAGATGGTGAGGAATTGATGTTTGTGTCATATGATATCTTGCATGATTTTTTTGTTTTGTAACAATTATATTTTTTGCAGACCCCTCCACCGCTCTGTGATTTTGAGCAGTGGATCGACTCTGAGATCAAGCCTGAAGACAAGGAATGGATGCAGAAACTATTGCGGTGGGAGGCAGAGGACAAGGAGATAATGGAGAAGAGACGCGAAGGGAAGGCTGCAAAAAAGGAGCACAAGGAAGAGGAAAAAAGGAGGCATGTTGCTGCGTACAGGGAGGAGCGGGAGAAGAAGCTTGAGCGTGCACGCCGAGTGAAAGCAGCGATGGAGGAGAATCCCGATGCCCTAAGAAAAGGAAAGTGATCTTGTTGCACTCAGTAGTCTCCATGACTTGTTAGTTCTATGGTTTATTCATAAACAATGTTGTCTACTGTCGGCACGTACTTCTTATATTATTATGTTGTTTAATATGGCATAGTATTGGACTTTTCATTATATAGTTGTTTTCATTATTTATGGTCATAATATTCAGTATAATATTACGGACGTAGTGAAATGTGATCACGTGCTGCAAACAAAACCTAATGAAGTAGGGCATTATATAATTCAACATACAAAACACATGAAATGGCATGTGAGGACATGTACCGAACTAGGGTATAGAGTTCCTTCAACTAAACCTAACATGCCTTAGGTAATTAAACCAAACAACAAAAACATGGATGTGCCATGTGAATAAAATAGGGTCATCCTAGTAGTGTGGCCACATAGCAAATTGTATTGCACCTTCTCCATAGTAGTCTCCCATTGTTGGTGGTGGTGGCGGCGGGGGTGGCGGTGGAGGCCCCTTGTTCTTGTGGTTAGGGCAGGTGCAATGTGGATCATTGCAGAGTACCTCCTGTGAATCGGCACTATTATTGTTGTCGCCCTGTTCGTCGTCCTTGTAACCGCTGCCAACTTCCCTTTCTAGATCAAAGATATGGTTCTGCAGGTAGCATATGTACTCCGCATGCGGATAAATAGGTAAATGATCGACCCACCTAGTGAACCCATAGTTTTCTTCGGCCAAGGAAGACTGTAACAAGTATGCCATGTAAGTTGTATAGAAGAGGAACATATTGAAGAAACAAATAGTAATATCAATTACCTATGCTTGCGGGCATTTGAAGAAACGACGACCTCAATCTATTCCCTCGGTGAACATCTGCACTAGGCAGCCCTCACCATACATGCATTTTGGCCACTCTTCTTTTCGTTCATCGTATCCTCTTAGTGGTGCCTCTTTGATGAAATCACTTTTGCTCTAAACTGGGAACATCTCATAAAGAGCTTTCTTAAAGAAATCAGAATCAAGAGAACCCTTCCACACAATGGTAGTTCCCTTCCCCTTTCTTCTCACTTTGGACGACCCTCTAGACATTGGTACTGCAACGAAAGAAAATACTAGTTAGGAAGTAAGTAGCAATGCATCCAGCATTGCGTATATATAGGCAGAGGCATGTTTAGTTGTCGTTTCAATGTGTTATAACTGGTCATAAGAAGCCTAATTAGTTTCATTGAAGAGCCTATTTCAATGGACTCTGTAAAGCCTAGATTCGTTTTCTAAAAAGTCTATTCGTCATTAACATGATAAATCACTGAAAACCTAGATGCTATATGTGTACTATGTAAGTGAAGTGATAAATCACTGCTGCCATCGTACTCCCCGGAGCAGGGGCCGTGTCGCGCCCGGGGTCACCGGAGAGAGCGCCCATGCGCGCGGCGGACGCGGCGAGCCAGGACGGATGAGGCGGCGCGGGCCGAGAGGGGCGGCGTGCGGCAGGTGCTCCGCGCGGCGAGGCGACGCGAGCGGGCTGGGGCGGGCGGTGCGCTGGTTCGGTGCGGCGGTTCGGTGCGGCGGGGGCCGGCACGAGCGGGCGGGTGCGGCGGTGCGCTGGTTCGGTGCACGCGCGAGAGAGGAATAGAGAAAGGAAAGGAGAGACCATACGTAAGACAGAGCTTAGCGCCGATAACCATGGTGCCAAGCTCGGCGTTAAAATCTACGGCGCCAGGATCTACGGCGCCAAACTTGGCGCCAAGTCACCGCCACGTCTGCGTCGAGCCCAAGACCTCGGCGCCAGCAGCGATGGCAGCGACGTGTACCGAGCTAGGGGTCATGAAAAATTTTCAAAAAAAGGGCTTAAAAAAAATTTCGGCCAATGCCACCCATGGACGCATCCATCCGCTTCACTCCTCCACCTCCTCCGTCCCTCCCTTCCTCCCACCAGCGCACATCCATCCACCGCCTCCCTACAATAAAAAAACCTCCGAATCAGCCTCGCGTGCCCCGTCGTCCTCGTCGCCGGCGGAGCCGCCCGCCACCTCGCACCGCCGCCGAGCCACCTATCGCCGGAGAAGGAGCGCCGCGGGGAGCTATTCCACTGCCGCCTCCCATCTGAGCGACCCCTCCGAGATCGGAAGCGCCGGCGCCGGCGCCGGGGGGCCATGGCGGTCCCGCTCGTGCTCGTCGTGCTCCCGCTTGGCCTGCTCTTCCTCCTGTCCGGCCTCATAGTCAACACCATCCAGGTACCCGCGCCCTCCCTCCCTCCCCACCGGGGCCCGCCCAGCTCGATTTGTGTTCCTTTTTCGGCGGCGCCTGGGGTGATCTGATGCGGCGGCTGAGCAAAAGATTCTATTTTGTTTCCTTTCCTTCGAAGGTGTCGCCACGGACATTTTAGTTTGTTCGCTTCATGAATGATGATTGTCGCGCGGTGTAGGGTAATTCCAGCTGATGTGCGTTAAAGATTTACAGTTTCCCCATGTGATTTATTTTGTCCCGATGGTTCCAGGCGAATTTTACTCAAAGATGTGTCTTTTAGATGGAAATTTTCATGTCGATTTGTTAAATTTCGTTATAATTGCCGCTTTTGTAAAATAAATTTACTACTTCCATTTGACTGCGGCCACGAACGGGGTACTATACACCCATAACTTCCAAATGTGTTAAGCTTTCTTTGATCCGTTTGTATGTGCGCGTGGAAATTTCAGGCCATCCTATTTGTGACAATAAG
This sequence comes from Miscanthus floridulus, assembly GCF_019320115.1. Classification (NCBI taxonomy): domain Eukaryota; kingdom Viridiplantae; phylum Streptophyta; class Magnoliopsida; order Poales; family Poaceae; genus Miscanthus; species Miscanthus floridulus. The sequence goes on from NC_089588.1 coordinate 135,174,287, forward strand.
GCCCTTTTCGAAGAGCTTCTACCGCCGGATCAACAGATTCTTGGCCGAGCTGCTGTGGCTTCAGCTTGTCTGGGTGGTGGACTGGTGGGCAGGTGTTAAGGTACACACAGATATGACCAGCACCAAAGCAATTTTATTTTCGCATTTCATTTCTAGTAGAAAGATTGATTTGTAACGTGTCCTCCTTCAGTATCAGAACTCAAACTTACATTTGTGCCTGCAAGTTGCAGCATTCTGTTGGTTTGCTATATTCAACCTTTCTTGTAGTGTCATACGATGTGTTTTTGAAATGTTCTTCAATGGAAGTACGTGGTACTAATGAACAAGCTGAGTTAAATAGCTGTTTTCAGTGTTGCATTGTAACTGAATCTGGTAGATGGATATTCCAAACTAAATAAAGTAAGCAAAGAAGTTTCAAGAGTTTAGGACCCACACATCACGTTCATAAAACGAAGTTGTAAAGGCAATGTCGGCAATACTAGTAGGGACACTGATAGAGATTGACAACCTTTGTTGGCTAGAGTTGAGTGTGATGTTTGTGAAGATTCTATTTGGAATATTTGCATGGATTGAATCATTGAAATGTTACTTTGGTGAGCTTTTTGTTGCATATGCACGAGAAATTAGAAAGTTAGTCATATAATCATATTGTGTATGAATTTCCAGTATTGTTGGGGTGGTTAATGGTCTGGCTTGTCAAACTAAGAAGGAAAGATAGTTAATTTTTTATCTTGCATAATTGTGGCAGTAAATTAGACGAACTATGGAAAAGAAACAAATTCTGATGAGTAACATTTTTTTTATATAAATGGCTTAAATGTGTATCAATTGAATTGCTAATTGAGGATGTTTTTTCTACCTTTTTCATCAGCAGATCTAAATGAACATACTTCTTAAGCACTTAGCATACAAACTTCATGTTTGAGTGATGTTTATGAAGCAAGCATTGTTTTTTTCCTCCTGATCCCAGAATAACTTCAGCTTATGTTCTGCAGGTACAACTGCATGCAGATGAGGAAACTTACCGGTCAATGGGTAAGGAGCCTTTTATTAATAGGTTCATTGTTTGCATTCACCTTCATGCAAGCTTAAGGAAAAAAGTTTGGATTACAAGCTTATCTGAATAATTTCACAGGTAAAGAGCATGCACTCATCATATCAAATCATCGGAGTGATATTGATTGGCTTATTGGATGGATATTGGCCCAGGTTGTTATCTCCCAACTTCTGGATAGTTGTTAGAAATTTAGTTTGCTCACAGTTCACACTGTTTAGGTTTATTTGGATTAACTGATGAATAATATGAGACTCCTGTTTTCTGGGCATGTGTTCAGCGCTCAGGGTGCCTTGGAAGTGCGCTTGCTGTGATGAAGAAGTCATCCAAGTTCCTTCCAGTGAGTTAGTTCATATGTATATTTCTGTAACATGTAGTTTTACAATTTATATTCACATCGGAGTTCTGTTGATTTAATGTAGGTTTAAAAAAAACTATTTGTGGCATAAGTAAGCAACATAAAAAAATATATTTTTGGGTATAGACTTGTTTATCTAGTTTCAAAAAATCATAATGCTACATTGCTTTGTCATGTTCTCACTGTAATAATTGCGGGCTTTGGCAATAGTGCCACGATCATGGGGGAACACACAGTGAGGGGCCTTTTTTTGTGAGAACAAGGGGGGTCAAGCCCTGGTTGGTAGCCTCACACCTGAGAAGTTTTACTACCACCATGCTATGAGCACCTTCTCAGAAAGTTGCCCAATATGGAGTGGTAGGTAGATCTGGAAATAGAATGACAGAGCAAGGACCACAACAATTAGGTAATGAAAAGGAAATAAATTGCCATGATTAGTTTCAGTTATGTGGAGCTTACCTGTTATTTATGTTATATAGTACTTATAAGGCTTTTGTGCGGTAGCAGCTAAAAGCAAACGTGCCAGTTTGCAGTCTGTGTGTTCAGTGTATTTAGGAGGGGCTTCTTTGGCCTCTCCTTTGTACATTTCTCTCTTATATATGAAATGACACACAGCTCTCCTGCGTTGTGAGAAAAAGAAAGGTCCCACTTGAATTGATGGAACCTGAGTTAACTATTACCCTTTCTTCTATAGTAGATGTTCTGGCACATGCTTTGGTATTCTATAAACCGCTTTGCTCATTTTTTGCAGGTTATTGGCTGGTCGATGTGGTTTGCAGAGTACCTCTTTTTGGAGAGGAGCTGGGCCAAGGATGAAAAGACACTAAAGGTAACTCCCCACCTTACCTGTACAATGCATCCTAGTTTTCCTTTTTCACATAGTGAGCTTTTTAATTTTGCATACAGTGGGGTCTCCAAAGGTTGAAAGACTTCCCTAGACCATTTTGGCTAGCTCTTTTCGTTGAGGGTACTCGCTTTACTCCAGCAAAGCTTCTCGCAGCTCAGGAGTATGCAGCTTCCCAGGGCTTACCGGCTCCTAGAAATGTACTTATTCCACGTACCAAGGTACTTCATTGTTCCCTCACTTGCATGATTCTGACATTGCAAATGTTCAGTATCTTTTCCTATGCTATACTTTTGTTTTACTGATTTAGTCTAGATGAGATTCTAATTTTTAAGTATAACTTGGCATACCCTGGAAAACTATACTGTTCACATGATTTTACTTTACTTTTTATTAGTTTGTTCACAAAATACACCTGTTGAACATAATGTTCATCGTGATTTGTATAAAGTGATAACTTTTAGCAATTTTCTGCATCATATATGTGCATGTGTGCATGTAGAAGTAATGACATTGGTGAAAACACTTCCATTTTCTTATATGTGCAAACCTGAAAGGAAAAATGCAGATTTTTTGTACCTTGATGACACAGTAACAATTTACAATCATAAAGTTAAATCACTAATCATGAGGTTCTAACACGACACTTCAGATTAGGAGTTATTGGGAATAAATGGCTGTATCACATAGAGTAACAAATACTGAGTACTTGTCTTGATTTTATGGAATGCCTGAGAGATCTGTTGATGACAATTTTGTATAATAACTACTGAGAAATTATGGTTATATCATAGGTTTTACTCATGTACTCCCTCCATCCCAAATTATAAGACGTTTGACTTTTTTGACACCAAGTTTGACCACTCGTCTTATTCAAAAATTTGTGTAAAATATCACTTCTTTTGTCGTGGCTTGCTTTATTAATAAAAGTTCTTCAAGAATGACTTAAATTTGACTATGTTTGCACAAATTTTTTGAATAAGACGAGTGGTCAAACTTAAGGTCAAAAAAGTCATGTCTTATAATTTGGGATGGACCTAGTATTTCTGATGCCATTTTCACATGTTTGAGCAATAAAGTTATGTACTAATACCTCCTGTGAAAAAAAATCCCAGGGATTTGTATCTGCCGTAAGTATTATGCGAGATTTTGTTCCAGCCATTTATGATACAACTGTAATTGTTCCTAAAGATTCACCTCAACCAACAATGCTGCGAATTTTGAAAGGGCAATCATCAGTGGTAAGTTTTCTAACTTCATGAATAACTCAAGGCAGACCAATACAGAAAGAGTTGTGTCAACTGAGCACTGAAATGAATTGATTTTACTAAAGTGTCTTATCAAATTGGATACAAATATATAATATGGCGTGGAATTTCAGTGCCGAACTACTTACTGTTATGTCAACTAATGTACTACTTTTTTTCCTCTCTAGATACATGTCCGCATGAAACGCCATGCAATGAGTGAGATGCCAAAATCAGATGAGGATGTTTCAAAATGGTGCAAAGACATTTTTGTGGCAAAGGTACTGAACTATATAACACTATTTTTTAGATGTCTTCTGATTAGATCTTGTTGAAAAGTAAAATGCTCCATATATGGTTTGATCAATTAGTTTTTAAAGTAGAACTCACAAAAAAAATATTTTTTAAGTAAATACTATTTGCCCCGTTTTTCATTTCAGGATGCCTTACTGGACAAGCATTTGGCAACAGGCACTTTCGATGAGGAGATTAGACCTATTGGCCGTCCAGTGAAATCATTGCTGGTAAGACCCCACTAAAATTGCATGTTACTGCCTCAGTGGCAGTGGCACCCTCACAATCTATCGATGGTTATTGTCTTTGCTGAATAAGAAAAAGCTGGTCTTACTGTCATGGGCAATTGGTGTTTTTGTGTAAATCTTGTTAGAAAACAGAGTTGTACTAGTGTCCTTTTGCCAGTGAGCCAGGTTACATAAGTCAATCAAGTGTCATGTAGAATCTTGATGTTCTCAACTCATGATCTTGCAGAACCAAGCAAACAAAGTACCAGTATTAGGAATTTGTCGATTCCCCCAGCTTCGCTGGCCAATTTCTGAGATTGAAAATACTAAATATGAAGTGGGACATCTGTTTTGAGCTTCTGATGGGTTTCAACTCTAGCCTACCCCAACTTGTTTGGGACTTAAAGGCTTTGTTGTTGTTGTTATTGTTGTTGGACATCTGTTTTGAGTGAGCTGAAGAGAAGGTCGTGTGTTTGCATCAGAATGATCACATATTAGTTTGTGTCCCATACTCAATTGGCAGTTGTGGGGGACGGTGGTGGCCATGTTTTTGGGGTTAAGAACGCCGGAGTGGTCACTGTGCTGTGCTATATCTTATTTAGGAGTACTACCTTGTGAAACCTCTGGCTGTTGTTGCATTGCAGCAGGGAGCTCTTCCTTGGTACTTAAATAGTTGAATCTGTTGCCCATTCCATAGCTCAATGAATTTGTTTTTACCGAATGTGCATCCTAAATGTATTGATATGTCTTCTGGCTGCTGACTTTCTATTCCCGCTGATGGACCAGGTGACCCTGTTTTGGTCATTCCTCCTGTTGTTTGGTGCCATCAAGTTCTTCAAGTGGACACAGCTCCTATCGACATGGAGAGGTGCAGCATTCACTGCTGCAGGGATGGCACTTGTGACAGGGGTCATGCATGTCTTCATCATGTTCTCCCAGGCTGAGCGGTCGAGCTCAGCCAAGGCGGCACGGAACCGGGTCAAGAAGGAATGAAAATGGAGGTTGGAGATGAGATGCTGGGGTTTATTATGGCCGTCCTTCAAAAGGGTTGCAGATTGAATTCATATATTAATATATACAGCACCAAATTCCAGACATTGATATGCTCTCAAATAGGATGCCCTGCTCCTCTTGTATTTGTATGCAGGAAAGAATCGTAGGGAGTTTATTCCCCCCCCCCCCCCCCTCTTTTGGGCAGAGGAACATGAACTTGATGTTGGTACATTTGCCCTGTCAGACATATTCTGGAAGCCTTTAACTAGTTCATTTATCAGTAAAGCTTGCATCTTTAATCCATGTAGTTGTGCACCTTGTCTGTCACTCATCAGTCATCACAATGTGGTTGTGTGGGGATTGTAAGACGCACTGCTGCGTGTATTGAATGTTGTATCTGTGATGAAAAGCAAAGGATACAGGATGCTCTGTGTTCTGAAAAGCAATAGAAGTGTTTTGTGATGAAAAGCAGAGGATCCTCAAAGACGAGAAGAATCCTGAAAGACCCAAAAGTTTCTAGTTCCTATGTCAATATGTCATGCCTGCCAGATCAAGGAAAGAAAAAGAAAAAGCAGCTGCTGCAACGCTTTCCATTGCGAATTCAGCGATCGAGGCACACCATTGCAGATAAGTTTTCAGATATAGCGGTCCAACAAATGGATGCGAGGCTGCTGGAAGACTGAAACGGAGGAATCCCTCCACCCACCCGCTCCGGCTTGGCTGCCTTTGGTTGCTTAGTATTTTGTCAGCCCAATGTGGCGTACTATTTGAGAGCATATCAATGTGTACGATTGTTTCTTGAAAACAGTCTGTTTTACCTTTGTGAAAATCATGATCTGACTTTTCTGCTCATTAAACTCTAAAATCGAACATCTTTCTTCCTCAACTAGACGGTTTCATCATTTTTATAGTTAAAAAAATCCAGTAATACTTGATAGTGTTTTTTAAACCACGACAAATGGATCAAACCATATATGGGGACATGAAAAATCCAAAAGATTGATGGGGACATGACAAATCCAAATAAATATTTAGAGCTCATGAAAGTATATCAAAAAGTTTCTAAAAACTAGATTTAGCTCTAGGCAAATGGAAAAAATATCCAAACAATTTGGTAAATTCCCAAAACATTATAATCGATGTCTAAATGTTTTGAAAACCTTCTACAATAGAAAAATATGAGATGCAACCAGGATAAATGCATTGAGTGTTAAATGCATGTTTTGTTCTTGTTAGTTGCATATCATGTTTTTGTTGTGAAAAGTTTTTAAAAATAAAGGCGACCACATATCCATGAAAGAGGATCCATGTACGACTGCTTCATAGAAGACAGGGAGGGGTGAGAGGAGGAGTGGTGAGGATCCTGAGCTCGGACCTCTATGCTGCCTTACCATTGTCGATTTGAGGAAGGTGGCGCGTTGGGAAGGGAGGGATGAGCGACAAAGGGAGGGAGAGGGGCCGTGGAGAGACATGGATGGAGTGGAGATAGGAGAACTATGGAGAGAGCGTGGATGAGCACGAACGTGATTTGATAAGCTGCATACATGAATGGTTAAAAACTAACTTGAATAAAAATGTTGGGTCCAAACCCCATCTTTTAGTGCTATCACCACCACCAGTGTTTAATGATAACCAATAGTGACAATGAATTATCTTTGTGGTTTTTAAAGCAACCTACAGTAACAATGAGTTATCACTGCTAGTTTCAAATGAAAAGAAACGAGAACTTAGCACTTGCAGTTTTGAATCAACCGACAATGTTGTAGCTGGTAGTGATAGCCACTTATGTGGTAGTAAGACATGGTAGGTGGTTGTGGTGACAATCCAGCCCATCCTTTGCATTCCACCACATGGTACACTCTAGGCACTCTAGGCAATGTTGGACCTTCAATGTTTCCATGTTTGTTCCCCTTCCTCTGTTGTGAGCAAATCCATTGTTAGAGTCCTAAAGGAAGTAAAGTAGATTAGAGTTATCTTGCCTTTTTACTTTGGATGATACTAGCTCAGTATCCTTTGCTTAGTTTTAGTATTAAGAAGGATGATTTAGGAACCTAGTCTTGTCTGGCTGTCTTCCCAACTATCTATATCCTTTTTTGTGTTTATTGTCTCAACTAACCTCAACTATCTTCTATTTTTCCAACCATATGGTACAACTATCTGGGGTTGTTGTGCATCCAAATTCTAAGTCCCTTCTGTGTTATGCCTTAGGAATAACATTTTTTTTTCTTACAATGAGGGTGAGGAAATACTAAATCGCAAGGACTACAAGCATTCTTTCCATAAAGAATACCACCCATGGTTTTAAGTCCAACGTTACAAAGAGGCGGTGAGGGATGGCAACTAGCAAGCTCTATGGGAGGTGAATTATGGGAAAAAAGGGCAATGAAAGGGGAACCTCACACCATCCACTCTCCACTGCAAATGATAGAGATCTAAAATAGAAGCATCACATTGTCTAATTAGTGAATTACATAGAGGAATTATAATACCTAAATGTTCGATTACAATTGAAAAGTAGCCTAAAAAATTCATGGAAATGAACCGAAGTATATTATTATTATTATTATTATTATTATTATTATTATTATTATTATTATTATTATTATTATTATTATTATTATTATTATTATTATTATTATTATTATTATTATTTTACGAGGCCTAAAAAGGGACACCCCCTCAAAAGTAGAGAAAAAGCATAGACCAGACATTTGGTACATACACTTCAAGTAAGATAGGATTAAAAACTTGAGAAAAGGGTAAAAACTAATCATCCTTTGATACACATATACTAGACTAGCTTTCTCTACTATAGCAACAAAAGCCAACAGGGGGCTAGGTTCTATACGGGGTGAAACACTACCATACAAATGAACATTATTCTCTGCAAACTTAAACTGACATTATATCATCCCAAAAAAGTTGCATAAACCTAAGCTTTATCCTTGTAGGAAATCCACAATCCATAATCTTACATAAAACATAAATTCCCCTTAAAGAAAAGGGTCATCTAAGGATATATATTTCATCGCTTCGACTGATCCCCCTGCCTAGCTTTACATGTGAGGTTCAAAATTTGCACTTGAAGCACCTCCACTCCTCTCTTCAACTATTATGACAAATGTTATATGTGAAAGATTCCTTGGCATCATTATTCCTACACAAGGCAAAGATGTCATTATTAGTAAATAATACAAACCGCGTAGCATGATAAAGAGCACCCAAATAAAGTTGTGCTTCCTTGGTGTCAGTTACATGTGAACAACGAGCAATTGATATTTGCATATGAAATAAGCTTAAAGGAATAGTTGATCAAGTCTATAATGCAATAAGGGCAAAAGAGCATTATAAGTTGTAAAATCATTATAAGTTTAGACACATTAGAAGCCCACAATCCAGAAAAAGGCCAATTATTACCATCGCTTCCCAAAAGAACAAAATATAGGTCTATGTCCCATAAAGATAAAGGCCTCAAGCTGCCAAGTACTCCCACCGTTCCAAATTGGAAGTCATTTTGACTTTCTTAGATACAAAGGTTTACTATGTATCTAGACATAATGGATATCTAGGTGCATAGCAAAAGCTATGTACCTAGAAAAGCCAGATTGACTTACAATTTAGAATGGAGGAAGTAGCTAACAAACTGTATCAGTCAAAAGAGTGGGCAATCACAAAGTATTCTACATTCAAATCAGCAGGTTTCACATATACCACACATCATATTAGATTTACTCATTTACCAACTTCTGTAAGTAAACTCAATCAGTTCACACACCATCCTGTACCAAACAAAAGGGCAATCATATAACATAATTGAACAAACTCTTCTCATGGCACATATGCAAGGAATAATCTTAGAGAACATTTAACATGGTTAGTGATTTTGGAACCATAGGGAGGCCTAGGATCACAAAAGAAAAACAACACAAAAATTCCAAAACCAAATCTTGGATGCATTGAGTAAAGTCTGTTAAGTTCAATCGACATTGCACACTAACATTGTCAAGATGCTTGGATCTAATAATTGAAAACTATCAAAAATAAATTAATGAAGTGTTGAAAGCCGGATAATGATATCATGACATAAGAAACAAACTATCTAACCTTTATTAGTCAATGGCCCATGTAACCGGTTGAAACCATTTTTGTAACATCATGCTCAAAAGATCCAGATGTCGAAGTTGTGTCTCCATAGATGGAGCCACCACCTATTGATGAATCTCCAAAGTTCCTTGCATACCCATTGGTTGATTGGTTTAAGTTACTGACACCACTTGATCCAACATTCCTTCCATAAACACTAGAACCTTGATCAAAGTTGGTTTCACTGGACCCATAACCAAAGTTTCCAGTATAGTAAACAGAGCAATTATTGGCACCTAGAGTAGGCACATGATGAGGGTTTCCCCAATTCACATTATTGTTCCCAATTCCACTAAGCAGGTCCCCATTTCCAAATGGCACAAAGAAATTAGAGCTTGTGGAACTAGAAGAGTGATTAAGGCTAAAAATACCCCAAAGGTTACGAACTAGTGAGTCAAACAGTAAACCATTATTTTCATTGACTCCACCATAGCTAACATAGTTGTTGAATCCACCTGAATTTCCATTGTAATATGGATTAAGATGCCATCCACGCTGGATATCACTATTGAAGCTAGAGCCACTTTCAATACATGGGTTCATCCATGCATCAAAATTCATTCCAATTCCATAACTACCACCAAAAGATGGATAACCATTGTTCCCACCTGATAGAAGACCAAAACATTCATCCATCCTCATTCCATAGCCACCTAATGGACTCATATTGTAATGCTGGGTATATCCATTAAGGAAGCTATTGGTTCTACCAGTTACATAATTGAACCCATTGATAGGAGAGCACATGCCAGGTCTAGGAGACGGTTCCTTAGGAATAGCTCGCTTGACCTCAACCCTCTTACCTTTCAATTTATGGAATGTCTTAAATAATGCCCTATCCATGGCATCTTCTGAATCATACATGATGAACCCAAAGCCTCTAGGGCATTGTGTGTGGTGGTCATATATCACAACAACATCAGTGATTGTTCCGAATTGTTTAAAGTACTTTGTAATGTCTTCCTTTGTCACGGTGGAAGCTAGGCCACCGATGAATATTTTCTTTCTATGTCTGGGCCCTCGTGATCCATGAGCACTACCATGACTATTGTTGAGAGCATGCAGATCATCTCTAGGAATAGCTTTCTTTGCCTCTACCTAACAAAACAAACCCAAATATATTGCATTATTTGCAATCAGGTAATTAATACAAGCTATATATGAACTAACATAATCTAGAAACATGGATCTAGCATCATCTAATAAGCTTAGGATTTGTAAACAACAATAATTTACTCACCATCCGACCATCAATCATATGCTTCTCCATGATGACATGCTTGGCTATAGCAGGGTCAGCAAACACGATGAACCCGAAGCCTGATCACGCATGATGATAGCCTCCTCCACCTCCCCATACTTCCTAAAGTACTTCAGAAGGTGGTCCTCATTGGTGTCCCATGAGATTCCACCGATGAACAACTTCATAGCATCTGCCTCCATCTCTTGTTGGACCGCCGCCATGAACCACCTCGCACGCACTCACACACGAAGGAAACAACTTTTGGCACCAATTGCAACAAATTCTTATGCGATAGTATGCTTGTCAAGAGGGCACACATATTAATCTGAGACGGGGTAGGAAAGCTAGGATCTTGGTTCCTAGAGGAGCCATAACAACCTCAAAGGACACACAGCCGCCACCACTTCCTCCTCTAGTTCACTTCCTCTGCCTATTGTTCTCCCCCCTCTCTCTATCTCTCTTCCTCCCTCTCTCTCTCTCTCTCTAGCTTTACTTTTTATTTTCCCCACTATTCCTTGACTTTTTTAGAAGATGTCATCTAGAGCGTTATATGTAGTTGTACTATAGTTTTTGTGCCCCATTTCCTGCCTTCTTTTGATCCCTCACTCTTCTCTGGTTTAATGCTTACAAAATCATGCACATTTACTCCTAAAATATATTTCCATTTCATCCCATTATAGAATAAATTCTAAGTTAATTCCTGTAGTGCTGATTGAATCATTTTGTTACCTTTGTGAAAACATTAGATTATTGGGTGAAGGATGCACACAAATATTGTACTCCCCGAATAAGAGAAGAGTTAAGTTTAATTAAATCTACCATGGTATAAGATCCACAATTTCTTGCCCTTCTTTTCTCCTCTTTTTGTGGTAAGAATGAGCAACTAACAACTTTTTCCGAGGCTCCCTAGCAATGACGTACACGCTTCTTATGTGAAACGCATTTATCGCTCTTCTCACAAAAGTATACGCTCTTCTCATGCTGGCATTGTTTCTTTCGTAACAAAATGGTTTGTATTACTAATAATGCCACCTCCACGTATCATGCTCCATCCATCTCCATCTAAGAAGTTTGTTACATGCTCATGTGTTCCACCACCTTGTGGTCATGTGTTTTTTGTCATCATGCCACACCATTTTATGAAAGAAGTTGGGAGAAGTGTTCAACCACCATAGTGGCCCCATCTATGTGTTGATATAGTGCCTAGCTTGGCAAACAACTTGTTATAGATGTGATCCAACTCCGAAAGGTGTGACATGGTTTACAACAAAATGAATGAGAAAAACTTTCAATAGAACAACTACCCCCATGCCCTTATCAAGATCTAGTTTTGTTTACAACTTGCTTTGAAAGATGGAACACATATAAACATCTCTAATAGCCTCTTCATGTGGCAGAACTGCCTAATCTAATACCTCTCAGGAGTACTTGTCTTCCATTAGACGCTAAGTACTCAAGAGAGGACACTAAACTACGTAGTTCCATCGAGCACATCCCAAGGGAGAACTCGAAAATCCATATTTTTCCATCAGGATCATAAATGATAGAATAAAGCTTACAACATTCTTAAGTCATTTCTTACATCACTTTATTACAGTAATAGAATATTACCTCAATTGATTATAATAGCAGAATATAACAATGTTATCAGAGTTATAGAGGAAGCAAAGATTAATTTAATGACATGGTGGAGCATTAACGTAGTGGACATTTATATACAAGAGATGCTAGCAAATTTTACATCTTTTCTTATAAAAACCTTTGGTGAGGGTTATAAAGAAACACTACGGTCGTAGCATGAAAGAAATCCTCTCTGAGCCCACCAGGAGGTTTCCACACATAAGAATCAGCTCTATGTATCCTCCGATCACCTGCAACAGAGGGAATAAAACCCTGAGTACTCGATTGTACTCAGCAAGAGTTACCCGATAGGAGGAAAATAAAAGACTCCAAGGATATGCAAAGCTTTCTGGCTTGTGGGTTATTGCATCTGCAGGAAGCATTACTAAACATGCATCCTTATATTAAATTTTATTAGCAGTCATCATTAGTTCATTAACTATCCATTCTATGTAAGCACCTATGCTACTTTCAAGCAGGTGATAAGCAATCAGAACCATTTTATCACCTTTCAAGTTCCAGTTTTTACTACGGTGCTAGACCATAGCCAAGTCGGTACCGTCTCACAGAAACGGCGATTCGCGAATCAATGTATCCCAGCTAGGTACCCTGAAACACACGCCTCACTTGTACCCCAGGCACAAACAAGACCAACACGCTCCATTCCTGTCATGGGGTCCAGGTCCCCGTCCAAACTTGGACTCCAAGCCCCCACACTTGAGACCCGATCTCATTATGGTGCTTAGACCTCCATCTTTCCCCACCTCCAATTAGTTGGTCTGAAAAGAGCTGGAACCCACGACAAGAGCATAATGAGTCTTCCCGCTCCCATAAGCAAGTATGTGCTTAGGATAATAAGTTTGTGACCTGACTACCATCCACAGCAATGGACGGTCCTCAATCGACACAGGAGGAACAAGTGCAATCCGAGCCTCGCCCGAATGCCTAACCAAGTCCAAATCCAAGTACCATTCCACCCGGTTTCCAATTATCATTCATATATATTCCATGTGATAGTAATATAATAACAACAATAATATCTTTCCTATCTCTCGCGAGTAATAGGTAATCACTCGACTTCTACCGGGTTCTATAGCATAGCAACCTACACGATCTTGACATACTAGTAGGACTCATAGGATAAGGATATATATATGCAAGTGGGTTTTCATTCAACTCCTTAAAACTTAATGCACAAGCATAAAATAAAGTGTAGAATAATAGGGGTTATGCACCGGGGCTTGTCTGGGTAAGATATAACCAAAAGTTAGCATTCCATCATGGCGACACAATCATCAAGGCACCATCTTTTCCGCTACTCCGATCATCTCCATGATCCATCGTTGTTTCTATTATGATATATGTGGATACAACGTAGAGACGTAAATAATCAACGGCGACCGAAACTCTTAGAAATACGATTATGCTCCGCAAGCTAACGAGCTAGCTTTAATGACTAACGTACTAGTCTACTTATCCCCATCATCAAGTAAGGCTTCACCTCCGAAAAAATGTTTTAGTTCTAAAATCCCAAGGTGTTTCGGCATTTTATTGATTAAACATATATTTTTGAACTAGGGCTCATTTAGATACCTTAGCAAACTAATTATTATGGAGCTACAAAAATTATAGTGACCACCTAATAATGTTAGAAATTTACTGTGAAAGTTTTAGAGCCAACACTATCACCAATTTATCATAAAAATTCCTTCAAGTTTATATCTTAACAACATTAAGCATCTCAAATTAATTAGATCACTTCTGAAAATATTATAAAACTATGTGAACAAAATATACTAGCAGGTAGATCATGATTTTTGGAACCTAACAAAATTAGTTTCATAATTTTCGGTTAACTACACAATTTTATATTGAATTTACAAGTTTACCTTAGAAACTAAATTAGAAAATGCTTAGAAAAGGAAAAGGGTCGGTGGAAACCATTCGGCCCAGCAGCCCGGGTTGGCCCAACGCGGAACAGGGGCGTGGCAACAGGCCGACCCAGCAATGGCCCAAGGCCGAGGGCTCCCGCGCACGACGGCGCTTTGCAGAGAAGCCCCCGTGCCTTTAGATAATAACATGACTACTTTGCGCACTATTCCTACCGTCAGTAATCTTACAACTAAACCTTCGGATGTTTTCACCTTTACCACGGGGAGGTCCCTGGGGATCCCTGCGCGCGCTGGCCGATGGCATAAGGCGGTTACGCCGGGCAACTTAGGCATGCTACGACGGAAGTAAGGGGCCGACCACCATCTACAGCTAAACGTGCAAGGATGGGTGGCGGTTAGGGACTCGGAGGTGCACCGTCGTGGGCTATAGCGGCGAGCGGCTACCCACGGCGGTGGCATGACTATTCCGATGACCTAAGGTTCTATCAGGGTGGTAGGGATAGCGGGTAAGCACCAGTAGCTCACCAAAATTCATGCTGCGGTGGCGGTTGAGGCGGAGGAGTGTTGAGATGGCTTGGCCATGTGCGTGTAGTGATATTGATGGCGCTCCAAGGTTGACACCGACGCATCAGGTCATCACTCGCGTCGTTCCTGGTCAAACAAAGATGAGCAACAGCATGAGGGAACCAAGGTGAGCTCATAGGAACAACTAGTTGAACCCCTACCGAGGGGTAGGGCCTTACCCCCAAGTCATGCTTTGTTTTGGAGGCGTGATGATCGGCGGCCATGCAAACACTAAATTCATCCACGCCGAGGCGAGGCAAAGGCTCGATAGGGGTCACCTGGCTAGTCGACTCCATAGGCCACTTGTTGGTGCAAGGAATTGAACTGTGAAGCTTTGAGCTAAGCGAATCGAGAAGCAAAGCATGTGGTGCACCCGCTGTGGTCATGTCATGGAGAAAAGCATGCGGATGAGCTCGAGCGGTAGGGCGTGTTAAAGCGGGGCTCTAGTCAACGGTGGCAGAGCGAGCTCATGCACATAGGTGATGAGACCAGGCGGCTTAGCGTGACACGCTTGAATTGGAGTGGCCAGACCTGAGCCAGTCGCACCGGCGTCGGCTTGCGAGGGCAAGTGAGGCAGGGAGGCATCCCATCGCCACCCTGAAACTATGGTCGGCTAACCTAGACGCGGCGAGCGGTGACACGGACTCGTGGTAGGTGAATCACAGGGTAGGGCGATTGCCATGTAGCCATGTGTCACACCTGATTTTAAGGATAAAATGGGATGCATAATCTTATGTGCGCCTAGAGATCAGTCACACACACAAGCCGACAAATTATAGATAGTACCATCACAAGTGTTTATTACATCACGTATAATAAGACAGAGTCTTCACATAAATGTAGCGGAAGTATAAAGAAAAATCTCTCGCAGAAGCTCCATATCATAGGGACATCAACTGGTTGACCACAAGTCTAGTAATCCTCAGGAAAGTCATCATTACCATAGCCATCTGTTACCCATCCAGGATTTTTATCCAAATAATGAAAATAAACAAGCGTAAGTACGTGTCGTACTCAGCAAGTGTAACATGGGGTTCATGAGGCTCAAAAGGCTTGACACAGGTTTAACAACATTCAGCTTTTAGTTGTCACCATTTTAGCATAAGAGTAGTAACAAGTTGTTTTAATCCCAAAGTAAAACACATGATCAATATGAACATGAATAATGAATAGCATAAACGGATAATTCTTAGTGATCATCTATTCCATATGGATCCAAGGCCACTCATGACCATGAGCACGGCTGATATACCAGTTTTACACTCTGAAGAGGTTGCACACTTTCACCATGAGTCGTGATACCCATATGCCCGGGTTAATTACTCCCAAAACACTTCCAAGGTGAGCAGGCAGGGTTCACTATGAAGCCTTTCAAAGGTTCGTCTAACAAGTTAGGGCCATTAGATTCACTTGGCAAACAGATATAGGACCCCCTGTCGAATGGCACAATTCCATCATGGCTATACACATAAGAGTAGAGGCTGTCCTATACCCGATTCGTCAAGCCATTCTTACACCAATAAAGGTAACCACTAACAAGCTAGAAAAGGTCCTCATACTGAGCTAAAGCCTGAGCCATGTAGCCCTCTTAGCTATACTATAAGTCCCGGATGTTCGCTTACAGATAAGTCCTTAGAGAGAGGAATCTGAAGCATTTAGAAAGTAGCTAAACACTCCAACCCCCTGTTTCCATGTTGCAAAAAAGTCATGTTTTAATGTTTATTGCATATACCATTACTTAAGTTACAAGATCATGGTTTAGTTGAGCACTAGCAAAGCTACCCAATGCATATCCCATAGGAGACAAGGTATAAGTTCAATTCTAGGAAATCCTTATCAAGGTGACACATGCAATATGAATTAAATGTATTAAAGTTGATAGGAAACAAGGATGATCCCATGCTATACTTGCCTTGGACAAAGTGTTCCTGTTGATCCTGCTCATCAAAGTGGTACTCTTGATCACCGACGAGTGGCTCACCGTCTATACTCGATAATCACAGCAACATACAAGCATACAAAAGCAATCATGCATAGCAAACAAAGGCTATAGATTAGAATAGTATACCAATCAGCATAAAATCAAGATGAAAAGTTTGTAAAACGAATCTATGTCTCACTATGAACACACAGACGCGAAGATCACAAAAATCGGAGCTAAAACGGAGAAGTTATGAATTAAACAAGATTTCCTTTAATAAAATAATAGATTAAATCTAACATCGAATTTTAAAAGTTGAAAACATACTTAACAGTAGTATGAACATGTAGATTATGCAATTACGAACCTAACGCAACTTGAACGGACCAAATCAGAGTTAAAACGAAGATTTTATGGCTAAAACAAGATTAGTGGCAAAACTGTAAATAGCTGAAAGCGTATTTTAGATCTAACCGAAAAACCAAAGGAAAATATGTTTTTGAAAATAGAAAACATATTCTAGGGAATACATCAAGGACCACGGGTTAGAACTTATAAAATTGCGGGGGTTCTTTTGCAAATAGACCGGCCAAAGGGGTATCGTGAATTCTGGACCGTTGGATTAAGATCAGATGGTCCAAAATAGATCGGCAGGGAAAGCTCACTGGCTCACTGTGTGCGGTGGTGGCGCCATGGCCGGTCATGAAGAACTTATCGACGATCTTGAAGAAGGGCCTATGGGCCGCGGAATAGCAAACCAAGGGCACTAGGAGATAGGGGAAGAAGCAGCGAGCTCGATGAGTGAAAGGTCCTAATGGCTAGAGGAGGGGTGAATAGCCTATTAAAAATTTCTACAACAACACTAAGACAAATGATTAGTCAATAAGATGGCAAAGCGAATTTTGTGCTAGCACTATACTTGGGGTTGCAAGCCACCTACCCAATTCTATTTTCTATGATCTCTAGCATATCACAACAATGCTATGTCACTAATATACACCGAGGTGATCGTCATAGTGAGAGTAATACAATTAAATGTACACTATCTAGTCTTAACTACCACTAGCTCTATCCAAATGAATGTATAATGAAATACAAGAGAGTGGTAGAGAGGTATAACGCCGTGGTCAAGTGACCAATGAGTGAATACCAAGGAGACAATCAAGACACATTGATTTTTCCTCCAAGGTTCACTTGCTTGCCGGCAAGCTAGTCCCCGTTGTGGCGATTCACTCACTTAGAGGTTCACGTGCTAATTGACATCACATGCCAAACCCTCAATAGGGTGCCACACAACCAACACAAGTTGAGGATCACACAAGCCACGAGCAATTTACTAGAGTACCTTTTGGCTCTCCGCCGGGGAAAGGTCAAGAACCCCTCACAATCACCATGATCAGAGCCGGAGACAATCACCAACCTCCGCTCGATGATCCTCGCTGCTCCAAGCCATCTAGGTGGCGGCAACCACCAAGAGTAACAAGCCAAACCCGCAGCGAAACACGAATACCAAGTGCCTCTAGATGCAAACACTCAAGCAATGCACTTGGATTCTCTCCCAATCTCACAAAGATGATGAATCAAAGATAAAGATGAGTGGGAGGGCTTTGGCTAAGCTAACAAGGTTGCTATGTCAATGCAAATGGCCAAGAGAGTGAGCTAGAGCCGGCCAAACAATATTTATAGACACCCCAAACAATAGAGCCATTGGCTCAATTATTGGGCGGACTGTGGGATGACCGGACGCGTCTGGTGTGGTGAATGGACACGTCCGGTCACTGCGTCCAGTTGTAGCCTGACCGCCACGTGTCCCTTTCAAATTGTTTAGCCATTGGCGCCCAATGGCTATCTCTATGCATAGTAATACTACGTGATCGGACGCGTTGTTAGAAAATGACCGGATCTAGAAGATGCAGCGTCAGGTCGAGTCCAGAGAGCTTCTAGAGCCGCTTTGGGCCGACCAGACGCGTCCGATCACACCGAACCAGACGCTCCCAGTGTCTAATGAATTATTGTGCTGAAAACCTGAGACTTGCTGGTTCATACCGGATGCGTCTGGTGTCCGGTCGCTCTCTACAATCCTGCATCGGGCTATATCACTTTGACCTGACGCTGAACAGTAACTCGTCAGCGTCCGGTCACTACACTGAGCCAGAGTCCGGTCACTTTCACTTAGTCGCTCACCTCAGGTCCAAATATCGGACGCGTCTGGTCCTAATTCTGGACGTGTCCGGTCACTTCTGTCTGACTACCCCAAGACTGGATAAAATACCAGACGTGTTCGGTCCCAATTTCAGACGTGTCCGGTCACTCTGTGACTAGCGCGACTAACTTCTTTTCAACTCTATCTTCTTTACCCTTTCTTAAATGTGCCAACCACCAAGTGTATCACCTTGTGCACATGTGTTAGCATATTTCCACAACTGTTTTCAAGGGTGTTAGCACTCCACTAGATTCTAAATGCATATGCAATGAGTTAGAGCATCTAGTGGCACTTTGATAATCGCATTTCGATACGAGTTTCACCCCTCTTAATAGTACGGCTATCGATCCTAAATGTGATCATACTCACTAAGTTTCTCGATCACCAAAACAAAAAAGCTCTTATCAAGTTTCACCTTTGCCGTGAGCTTTTTGTTTTTCTCTTTCTTCTCTTCCAACTCCAAGCATTTGATCATCACCATGCCATCACCATCGTCATGATTTTCACCATTGTTTCATCACTTAGAGTAGTACTACCTATCTCATAATCATTTTGATAAACTAGGTTAGCACTTAGGGTTTCATCAATTCACCAAAACCAAACTAGAGCTTTCAGCGAGGTAGTTTACTGAGGCGCAGAGCGACGGAGGGTGGTGCGCGGCTCGGCGGTGAAGTGGGCGGTGATGGCGGCTAGGGTTTGGCGGATGCCGCCCTAGAGTCCACTCCGCCTACACCTTGATCATTGCCGTGTAGCCCAAGGCTCTCCGAGCCTTAAATACTAGCTGCCCGTGCCCATGCCTCCCCATCCCAAGCCTCAGAGCCACCGCATCCGCCAAACCCTAGCCGCCATCACCGCCCACTTCACCGCCGAGCCACGCACCACCCTCCGTCGCTCTACGCCTCAGTAAACTACCTCGCTAAAAGCTCTAGTTTGGTTTTGGTGAATTGATGAAACCCTAAGTGCTAACCTAGTTTATCAAAGTGATTATGAGATAGGTAGCACTACTCCAAGTGGTGAAGCAAATGAAGATCATGATATGATGATGGCAATGCCATGGTGATGATCAAGTGCTTGGACTTGGAAAAGAAGAAAGAGAAAATCAAAAAGCTCAAGGCAAAGGTGAAAATTGTTAGGAGCTTTTCGGTTTAGTGATCGAGACACTTAGAGAGTGTGATCACATTAAGGATTGATAGTCGTACTATTAAGAGGGGTGAAACTTGTATCAAAATGCGGTTATCAAAGTGCCACTAGATGCTCTAACTCATTACATATGCATTTAGGATCTAGTGGAGTGCTAACACCCTTGAAAACATTTTTGAAAATATGCTAACACACATGCGAAAGGTGATACACATTGTGTTTAGCACGTGGGAGTAAGGGTTCAAAACTTCACCGGTGGAGTGTCCGGCCGTAGAGTGTGGACAGTTCGACGATGCCACCAGCGCCCTATATAGAAAAGACATGGTTTCACAAAGTACACCGGACGTTGGTCATGCAGTGACCGGACGTTGGGTCCTACGTCTGGTCAGTGGAAGCAGTGAAGACGCTGACGTCGGTCTTCGACCGGATGCTGGGTCACTTTGTGACCGAACACATGATGGCTGCATCCGGTCCCGCTGACGTGGCAGCAAAGAGAAGAGGAGCAAAGAGAAGAGGAGAAAGGACTAGACACTGATGCTGCGTCTGATCGTGACCGACCGGACATGTTCGATCATGAGTGAAACCTTACTGGAAACGACCGGACACTGGTGTTGGTGCGCCCGATCACTTCGAGCAGCGCGTTCGGTCACAACTTAAGTGCACTGATGACCGTTGAGATCAGACGATCAGCATTTGAACCAGGGGCCACATGGCATGCATCGCGCGACCGAACGCTGGAGTCCTACGTCCGGTCACCCCGAGCAGTGCCCAGTGAAAGGGTACAACGGCTCTATTTTGTGGGGGCTTCTATTTAAGCCCCATTGTAAGCTCCAGCTCACTCTCTTGGCCATTTGCATTGACATAGCAACCTTGTGAGCTTAGCCAAAGCCCTCCCACTCATCTCCATCATTGATTCATCATTTTTGTGAGATTGGGAGTGAATCCAAGTGCATTTCTTGAGTGTTTGCATCTAGAGACACTTGGTGTTCGTGTTTTGCTACGGGATTCGCTTGCTACTCTTGGTGGTTGCAGCCACCTAGATGGCTTGGAGCAGCGAGGATCGTCGAGCGGGGGTTGCTAATTGTCTTTGGCTCTGATCGTGGTGATTGTGAGGGGTTCTTGACCTTTCCCCCATAGAGGTTTGGTGTGTGATGCCAATTAGCGCGTGAACCTCCAAGTGAGTGAATCACCACAACAAGGACTAGCTTGCCGGCAAGCAAGTGAACCTCGGTAAAAAATCATTGTATCATCATTTGATTCCGAGGTGATTGGTATTCATCCTTGTAATTGATTGGTATATTCCTTAACTTGGCGGTATATCAATCTTGCTCTATCTCTTTACATTACCGCAAACTAGTTGTTAAGCTCTTTAGTGTAACTAGTCGTGAGAGCTTGTTAGTTTGGTTAGTGTGGCTCTTTAGTTAGCTTTTAAGAGCACACTAACTTAGTGTAGCAACATAGCCATTGTGTGGATAGAGACTATACAAAATAGAATTGGGTAGGTGGCTTGCAACCCCAAGTATAGTGCTAGCACAAAATTCGCTTCGCCATCTTATTGACTAATCATTTGTCTTAGTGTTGTTGTAGAAATTTTTAATAGGCTATTCACCCCCCTCTAGCCATTAGGACCTTTCAAGTGGTATCAGAGCCAAGGTCACCGTGATTTGAGGCTTAACAACCTTCAGTGTAAAAATGGCTCAAATCAACAACACTAAGAAGCCACCCTAATTTGATGGCTCAAACTATCCCTATTGAAAGGCTAAGATGACAACTTATATCAAGTCAATCAATAGGAAGGTTTGAAAGGTGGTGGAGACCAAGATTGAGATTGATGATGAAGAGGCTCCCACTGCCGCCGAAGAAATGCTTCTCCAAAATAATGATATTGCTCTTAGTGCCATCCATAATGCTTTGGATGAGAGAACATTTGAGCAAATCAAGAACATTGAGAGCTCATGAGGCATGGAAAAAGTTGGAGGAATCATTCGAGGGCACTCGAGCCATGAAGGGTTCAAGGGCATACATTCTCAAGGAGAAGTTTGCAAGCTTCAAGATGAAGGAGGATGAGAGTGTGCTGGAGATGTCCCATAGGCTTCAAGTGCTTGTCAATGATCTCAAAGCACTTGGAGAAGAGGTAAAGGACAAGGACTTTTCTCATATGTTCTTGAGATGCTTACCTTCAAGATTTGTGACATTGGTCACTATTCTAGTGAGGAGTGGTTTGGACACCATGACACTAAACCAAGTGTTGGGAGATATAATAACCAATGATACATATAGAGATGATGATGAGAAGGAAGAAAAGAAGGAGAAGAAAGATGAGAAGAAGGATGAGAAGAAGAAGATTGTGGCATTCAAGGCCACATCATCAAAGGGCAATGCAAAGCAAGAATCATCAAGTGAAGATGAAGACTTGAGCTTTGATGAGATGGATGATGAGAAAATGGCTGTCTTTGTCAAGAGATTTGGCAAGTTCATGATGAAGAAAGGCTACCATGCTAGAAGAAAGAAATCTTCATCCAAGAACAAGGAAGAGTCAAGAAGGTGCATCAAATATGGAAGCAAAGATCATCTTGTTGCTCAATGCCCAAACAATAGTGACAATGATGATGACAACAAGAAGAACAAGAAGGACAAAAAGGAAAAGAAAGAGAAGAAGGACAAGATGACCGTGAAGAAGAAGAAGAAGGGTGGTTCATATGTGGTTACTTGGGATAGTGATGCTTCCTCAAGTGATGATGATGATAGTGATGATGACAAGACCACCAAGATGAAGGCATTTGCAAGCATTGCTATCAATGAGAAGCCTTCTCTCTTCAACACTTCATCATGC
This sequence comes from Miscanthus floridulus, assembly GCF_019320115.1. Taxonomy (NCBI): domain Eukaryota; kingdom Viridiplantae; phylum Streptophyta; class Magnoliopsida; order Poales; family Poaceae; genus Miscanthus; species Miscanthus floridulus. The sequence goes on from NC_089588.1 coordinate 135,196,863, forward strand.
TTCATGGCTAAGGCTACTAAGGTACAAACTTGTGTTGATAGTAGTGATGAGGAACATGATAATGAAAATGAAAATGAAAGTGATAGCGATGATGATGAACCAACTAAGGATGAACTACTTGACATACTAGATGATGCTAAAGAATACTTTGACATTAAGAGAAGGGAATGCAAAAGCTTATGATGCTAAAGAATACTTTGACATTAAGAGAAGGGAATGCAAAAGCTTACATAAGGAATTAAAAGCCCTTAAGCAAGCCTTTGATGAGCTTAATGCATCTCATGAGAGGCAAGAGAAAGCCCATGAGAAGCTTAGCAAGGCTCACAAGAAGCTTGAAAAAGCTCATTCCTCTTTGCTTGATGAGCAAAATAAGAAGTATGTTGAGACATTTAATGTAGGTTTAACTTGTGATATAATTGATGAATCTTTATATAAGCCTATCATTGTTGCTCCTACTAACCCTTCTTGTAGCATTTCTACTTCCACCTCATCTAGTAGTGATGGTTTCACTTGTGATGCCTCACTAATGGTTGAGAATGAGACCCTCAAGAAAGAGGTCAATGAGCTCACTCACACCTTGGCTAAGGCCTATGGTGGTGGGGACCGCTTCTTTATGTGCTTGGGTAGCCAAAGAGCTTCTCTCTACAAAGAGGGATTGGGCTATACCCACAAGAAAGGCAAGGCGGCCTTTGCTCCTCACAAGATAGGTTTTATAAAGAACAATGGTCGGTTTTGCACTAGTTGCAAGCAAGTTGGTCATAAAGAGCATAAGTGCAAGAACAAGAGCAAAAATGCTAATGTATCCTCCATTAAGCTTGATTCTTTCTATGTACTTACCAGGGGTGCAAATGGTGTAAAGGCTAAGTTCATTAGGTGCACCATGGATGGGCTCAAAGAAGAAAGCCATTTGGGTACCAAAGAGCTTAGTGACTAACCTTCAAGGACCCAAGCAAGTTTGGGTATCTAAAAAGAATTGATCTTCTTTTATAGGTCAATTACAACGCCAGAGGAAGACATTGGGTTCTTGATAGTGGGTGCACTCAACACATGATCGGTTATGCAAGAATGTTTAACTCAATCAACACCAATGGCAATGATGGTTATGATAGTATCACATTTGGTGACAATGGCAAAGGCAAGGTCAAAGGGGTTGGTAAGATTACAATATCCAATGACTATGAGCATTTCCAATGTGTTGCTTGTAGAGAGCTTGAACTTCAATTTACTATCCATGGCTCAATTGTATGATCTTAGATTCAAATGCATATTTGGGGTAGATGATGTAGAGATCATTGGTGTAGATGGCTCTAACTTGATCTTCAAAGGCTTTAGGTATGAAAATCTATACTTGGTTGATTTCAATGCTAGTAAAGCTAAATTATCTACATGTTTGTTCACTAAGTCTAATGAGGACATGACACCCACGCATATGACCATGTTTGGTGCATGGGATGGAGGGGAAGGTGGGCAGCAAGGGTGTCCAAGTCAAGAAGGAGTCCTGAGGCTAATTTGGTTTGAGTCCCCGAGGTGGAGGCCCAAAGCAACTCAAGTTCGAGTCTGCCTCGGCCTCCAGGACCAGTCTGCCTTAAACTGGTCACCCAGGACGCATCCGGACTCTGTTTTTGACGATCCACATATGGATGGAAAGCTAATTTGATAAGAAAGCTAATCCAAGTGGTCTCACATCAAAAGCTATTTGGAATCAAAGGAAATCATGGTCACAAGTTAGTGTCCAGAATCTGCCAGGGTGCTGTGACACCGTCTTTTGGTCCGTTGGACCGTGTATTGTGTTTGGGCCCATTAGGGGGCACGTCCAGGGTAGGCGACAACCCTAAGACCTTTATAATCATACGCTACCACCGTTATTAGGTTTTGGGTTTTGCTTAGATTATTCTATCAAGAACAGTTTCATCGTTCATCGATTTGTGAGACTCCAACTTTGAGAGATTAATCATTCATCTGCAATTTGGTTGTGTTCTTTCTTGTTCTTGCTTGTGTTCTTCGTTGCACAGGCAGGGATTAGCCTTCTTGGCGAGGTCAACCTGGTCCATGACTCGGTTGATAACCAGAGGAGCTGTGGTGCTAAGATTGCAGGGTTTGATCTTTTGATCTAAAGCCGGATCGGTGTGTCATTCTCCGCCACAACGATAGTTACCACCACCTGATGAAAGATCGGGATCCCCGTCTCCATCAAGTGGTAATCAGAGCTAAGGTATATCGTCAGGTTCACATTTATTCCCTAGTTTGAGTGTTTCACATTCGTCCCATAGTCTAGTGCCATATTTTTGTTCCTGTCCTAGAACCTTCCGCGCCATAGCCTTTGCATATTTTAGTTTCAGAGTCCGTCGTGTTGAGTTTGTGTCCTGGTCGAGGTCTTGTTGCTGGTTAGGTCATGTTAGAGTCCAGTTCGTGTGTTTTCCCCATCGTTTCCATCAAATCTTTGCTGTTGTGACTAGTTTTGTGCATATTGTTCCCGTTTTGTCCTCTAATTTGGAGCCAATTCTTAAAACTGGTCTAGTTTTCGCATACGAACTCCGAATTGCGACTGTTTCATATATCAAAATCGATCAGAAAAAAATTTCAGATCTGTCCATCCCCGGCAACGCCGGGGTCAGAAAATTTTAAATTGGTCAAAAAGTGGTCACAAGATCCTCTTTTCGTGGTCACAAGGTTTTTGTCGATTTTGAGCAAGTTTTCTGAAAATTCCACATGCCACGTCTTTCACTTGTTTAAGCTCATATTTTCTGTGGTTACTTCTTTTGTGCTCCTAAGTGAAGGAAAAATATCAAAAAAATAAAATAAAAAAGTCGAAATTTCCCCAAAAAAACAACGACAAGCCCAAACAAATAGAAAAAAGAGAGGGGACAAAAGAGGAACAATATCTAGAAGAGCACATAGAGAAGACCAAAGTGAGCTGTGTTAGCGTATGCTATCTGGTTCCTTGTTTGTTTGCTATTTGCCATCCACCATACTTGTTTTTCACACACCTGTCATCTTGCTATCCACCATACTTTTGTTACACACCTAGTACTTAGAACATTTTAGACCAGCAATGAGAACAAGTACTTTGGACTATAATTCAGCATTACTTTCTGTTACTGACTTATGTGCCAGATATACATATTACTCTTTGTTTGCCTTCCAAGCTCCACATATATACTTCAGATCAGTACAGAAAAAGGTCCTTGCAATCTCGGTGCCACTGCCTCACAGGTATCATAAACCAGCCGCCGGTTGTACCATCCACTGCTTGTGTTGGTAAGAACTTTGTAAGAGATTGGTAAGACACTTCCACTTGCTATGAAAAGTGACACCACAACCTAAGTAGTTGATAGGGATAATACTTTTGTGTTGTCTTTTGCTATCTTCTAACAATGACAGGTTGTTCGTATCCACCGACTTATGATGGCATGGGTGCTGATGAGTACATGGAGTGGGAAATTGCCATCGACAACATATTTGCTACTCGCTTTATGTGTCCAAGGAGGAAGGTAAAAAATGCAGCTAGTGTTTTATGACATTCTGCTTTATCTTGGTGGGAGTCTTTAGATCCTTCTGATAAACCTCAAACTTGGAATGATATGAAATTTCTTATGCGAGAAACCTTTGTTAATCCACCTCCTGTTTTGATTTCATATGATGAGGTGCACCATTTAGAGGAAGAGTCTATTGTTATTCCTCTTGCTATGACTAACCTTCTACAGGATAATGTACATAAGCGAGAGGATGACATGGAAGAAAATGAGGAGCTCACAACCTCATATGCAAATTTAGAACCATCACTTCATAATGCACCTATTACTCCTGCTGAGAACACAAGTAATGCCCATGGTGCTACACTCACGGAAGGTGAGAATTGTTTTAAGGTACTAAATTTTCCACAAACCATGCTATCATAGAGCAATTGTTAGTGGAACCCTCTCTTGATTTATCTCTGTCCCATGATAATTTGCTTGAAGTTCCTTGTGATAAAGATGCATTGGTTGATGATATTTTAGTTTTACATGTTTTGGAACCAGTCACTTGTGCTGAAAATAAACATGTTATTCATATTGCTACTAAAACTGATGAGTTCAAACTGTTGTCTTCTTTACATACTTTGGGTTACATTGAATTTGATGTTTTGTGTAACCTAGATTGTTTGGAGGAGAGCCTTTTTAAATATGCTGATTTGCCTTGGTTTTCTAAACACACATATCATGTTATTGGCAAATATAACAATAAAGGACAATATATGATACATCGAGTATACGTTCATAGTAATATGAATTCTCCTTTTGTTGTACAAGATTATGATCGTTTAGAGGGCAGCCATAACAATTCAAATATTTTCTTATGTTGCTCAAAGAAACAAGTTCACTTCCAAGAAGGGGAGCATTGTTGGTTGCTACCTATGTCTGCTAGACCATCTATTCCTGCATTGTCTTTGGTTAGTTCTAATCTTTTACAGGAATATTATTGATATACATCCTGTGCATTCAGGATCATGGAGTCTACATGCTTGCTTAAAATTTTTATAGCGAGATGACATGCTAGAAACTTGGAAACATGGTCACATTCCTTCTCACAATTATTTCAGTTTTCTTTGTCCTTGCAATCCCGTTCTCCTTTATATTGTGCAGGATCAGTTTCAAGCACAATCGACGCCGATGACGGCTTTTCATCAAGAAGGGGAGGATGATGAGGACATGACACCCATGCATATGACCATGTTTGGTGCATGGTATGGAGGGGAAGGAGGCCAGCAAGGGTGTCCAAGTCAAGAAGAAGGCCCGAGGCTAATTCAGTTTGAGTCCCCGAGGTGGAGGCCTAAAGCAACTCAAGTTCGAGTCTGCCTCGGCCTCTAGGACCAGTCTGCCTTAAAATGGTCACCCAGGACACATTCGGACTCCGTTTCTGATGATCCACATATGGATGGAAACCTAATTTGATAAGGAAGCCAATCCAAGTGGTCTCACATCAAAAGCTATTCGGAATCAATAGGAATCGTGGTCACAAGTCAGCATCTAGAATCTGTCAGGGTGCTGTAACACCGTCTTTTGGTCCGTTGGACCGTGTATCATGTTTGGGCCCATTAGGGGGCGCGTCTAGGGTAGGCGACGACCCTAAGACCTTTATAATCATACGCCGCCGCCGTCATTAGGTTTTGGGTTTTGCTTAGATTATTCTGTTAAGAACAGTTTCACCATTTATCGGTTTGTGAGACCCCAACTTTGAGAGATTAATCATTCATCTATAATTTGGTTGTGTTCTTTCTTGTTCTTGCTTGTGTTCTTCATTGCGCAGGCAGGGATTAGCCTTCTTGGTGAGGTCAACCTGGTCTGTGACTCGGTTGATAACTAGAGGAGCTAGTGGTGCTAAGATTGCAGGGTTCAATCTTTTGATCTGAAGCCAGATCGGTGTGTCATTCTCTGCCACAACGATAGTTACCAGCACCTGACAGGAAGATCGGGATCCCCAGTCTCCATTAAAGTCTAGCATGGGTTGATTATGGCATAGAAGGCTTGGTCATGTTGGAATAAAACAATTGAATAGATTGGTTAAGCATGACTTGGCTAGGTGCTTGAAAGATGTAGTGTTTGAGAAAGATAAGCTTTGTAGCCTTGTCAAGCTAGAAAACAAGTTGGAAACACCCATCCTAAGAAAAGTATGATGAGCACTAGTAAAGCATTTGAGTTATTACATATGGATTTGCTTGGGCCAACACAATACACTACTATCAATGGAAACAAATATGGCTTTGTGATAGTGGGTGATTATACTAGATACACTTGGGTATTCTTTCTAGTGGACAAAAGTGATGTGTTTGCAACATTCAAATCATTTGTCAAAGGCATTCACAATGAGTTTGAAACAACCATCAAGAGAGTTAGAAGTAATAATGGTAATGAGTTCAAGAACACTAGAATTGATGAGTTGTGTGATGAATTTAGAATTAGACATCAATTCTTGGCCAAGTACACTCCACAATCAAATGGCCTTGTTGAGAGGAAGAATAGAATACTCATTGATAGGGCAAGGTCTATGCTTAGTGAGTATAATGTGAGTCAATCTTTTTGGGCAGAAGCTATCAACACGGCTTGCTATTATAGCAACCGCCTCTATTGTCACCCTTTGAAAGAGAAGACACCATATGAGCTCTTCAATGGTAGAAAGCCCAACATTGCATATTTTTGGGTCTTTGGTTGCAAATGCTATATCTTGAAGAAATGCACTAGATTGGGCAAGTTTGACAAGAAATATGATGAAGGATTCCTACTTGGATACTCAACTACTAGCAAAGCATATAGAGTTTGGAATTTGGATAGTGGTACTCTTGAGGAAGTTCATGATGTTGAATTTGATGAAACCAAGGGTTCATAAGATGAGAATGAGAACTTGAAAGATGTAAGAGGCATTCAACTTTCAAATGCCATGAAGAACATAGATGTTGGTTAATTGAGGCCTAGGCAAGTGAGTGATGATGAAGATGATCAAGTGCAAGTGCTCTCTAACTCAAATGTGCAAGATGATATAAATCAAGCTAGTACAAGTGGCTCTCATGACAATGAACAAAATCAAGTGACTAGTACATCATCTCAATCCAATGATCAAGAAAGTGCAAGCAATCAAGTTCCAATCCTCCAACCAACCAATATTGCAAGGGATCATCCATTGGACATTATCATTGGTGATATTTCAAAAGGTGTGCAAACTAGATCAAGATTAGCTTCATTTTGTGAGCATTTATCATTTATGTCATCCATTGAACCAAAGAAGATAGATGAAGCATTGAAGAATGTTGATTGGGTGAATGCTATGCATGAAGAATTGAATAACTTCATAAGAAATCAAGTATGTGATTTAGTAGAGAGACCAAAGGGACACAATGTGATTGAAACCAAATGGGTCTTTAGAAACAAGCAAGATCAAGATGAGACAGTAGTAAGGAACAAAGCAAGATTGGTAGCACAAGGATATACACAAGTTGAAGGTCTTGACTTTAGAGAAACATATGCCCCGGTTGCTAGATTGGAAGCAATTAGAATCTTGCTAGCCTATGCTTGTGCTCACAATGTCAAGCTTTATCAAATGGATGTTAAGAGTGCATTTCTCAATGGTTACATCCCTGAAGAAGTATATGTTGAGCAACCTCCCAGTTTTGAAGATGACAAGAAGCCCGGCCATGTGTACAAGTTGAAGAAGGCATTATATGGCTTGAAGCAAGGACCTAGAGAATGGTATGAGAGATTGAGGGACTTTCTACTCTCTAAAGGGTTCATGATGGGCAAGGTTGACACCACTCTTTGCATCAATAAGATTGAAAATGACTTATTTATGTTGCAAATCTATGTTGATGATATCATATTTGGATCAACCAATCAAGACTTTTGTGAAGAATTTAGAAAGATGATGGCTAATGAGTTTGAGATGTCCATGAGTGGAAAGTTAAGTTACTTCCTTAGTCTTCAAATCAAGCAATTGAAGAATGGTACATTTGTGAGTCAAGGCAAGTATATCAAGGACATGATCAAGAAGTTTGGCATGAGTGATAGCAAAGCCATTAGTACACCAATGGAAACAAATGGCAACTTGGATAGTAATGCAAGTGGCAATATGGTGGATCAAAAATTATATCGGTCTATGATTGGAAGCGTACTCTATGTGACCGCATCAAGGCCGGATGTCATGTTTAGTGTATGCATGTGTGCAAGATCTCAAGCCTCACCAAGAGAAAGTCATTTGAAGGCTACAAAGAGAATATTGAGGTACTTGAAGCATACACAAATATTAGTTTGTGGTATCCTAAAGGGGCAAAGTTTGAGCTAGTTGGTTACTCCGACTCGGATTATGCAGGATGCAAGGTTGAAAGGAAGAGCACCTCGGACACATGTCAATTGTTGGGAAGATTGCTTGTTTCATGGTCATCAAAGAAGCAAAATAGTGTTGCATTATCAACCGCCGAAGCCAAATACATATCCGCCGGTAGTTGTTGTGCACAAATACTTTGGATGAAGGCCACCTTGAATGACTTTGGAATCAAGTTCAAAAAGGTGCCATTGCTATGTGACAATGAGAGTGCAATCAAGTTAACCAACAATCCGGTCCAATATGCAAGAACAAAGCACATTGATGTCCGCCATCATTTCATAAGAGATCACCAACAAAAAGGGGATTTTTGCATTGAGGGTGTAGGCACCGAAGATCAACTTGCTGATATATTCACCAAGCCATTGGATGAGAAAAGGTTTTACAAGCTAAGGAATAAGTTGAACATATTGTATTTCTCAAATATGTGTTGATGCACCCCCTCACTCATATGACATGCCTCTCCTTCAAGCAATCCAAGGTAAAAGTTGATTGGCATGGCATACATCCTTGCTAAGGACATATTTAGTGCATCTAGACATCTTTCACATTTATTAGGCTCATTCATGAAAATCAAATGAATTTGATGATTGTATGGTATCACTAATGCTTCTATGCTTGACTTGTTCTAGTGGTAGCATATGACATGTTTGTGGGCTTGTAAACCTAGTGTTTGATCTAGAAAATAAGCTCTAAGTGTTTAACTCAACATGGTACAAGATAACCCTTATTTGGAGGTGTGAAGAAGCTTGTCCTTGGATCAAACTGAGTTAAATTTCTTTGGCAAGTATTCTAGTTTGAACCAAATTTGGGAAAATGATGCTCACCCCATTGATTGACCTTGATAATCTCAACCTATCTATATTTTGAACCTTTGTGGTCATTGATGACAAAGGGGGAGAAAATAGTGTACAAAGATAGTGACAAGGCAACAAAGGGGGAGAGAAACAAAGATATATGTGATAGGGGGAGAATTTGACATAGGGGGAGAGATATGGCAAAGGAAGGGGATCAATTAAAATTTTGAGCACACAAGTAGGGGGAGCAAGCTCATAAACTTGGTGGATGCATTTGATAGCGCATTTCATATGTTTGCTTGCATGACACAAGTTTTTAAATTTCAATATCCATGCTTGTGTGGTGTATGCTAGTTGTAGGTTTGAATGATGAAATGAAAAACTAGCACTACTCCAAGTGGTGAAAGCTCTAGTTTGGTGTTGGTGAATTTATAAAACCCTGAGTGCTAACCTAGTTTATCAAAGTAATTATGAGATAGGTAGCACTACTCTAAGTGGTGAAGCAAATGAAGATCATGACATGATGATGGCGATGCCATGGTGATGATCAAGTGCTTGGACTTGGAAAAGAAGAAAGAGAAAATAAAAAAGCTCAAGGAAAAGGTGAAAATTGTTAGGAGCTTTTCGGTTTAGTGATCGAGACACTTAGAGAGTGTGATCACATTTAGGATTGATAGCTGTACTATTAAGAGGGGTAAAACTCATATCAAAATGCAGTTATCAAAGTTCCACTAGATGCTCTAACTCATTACATATGCATTTAGGATCTAGTGGAGTTCTTACACCCTTGAAAACAATTTTGAAAATATGCTAACACACATGTGAAAGGTGATACACAATGTGTTTAGCACTTGGGAGCAAGGGTTCAAAACTTCACCGGTGGAGTATCCGGCCGTAGAGTGCGGACAGTCCGACAGTGCCACCAGCGCCCTATACAGAAAAGACATGGTTTCACAGAGTGCACCGGACGTTGGTCACATAGTGATCGAATGCTGGGTCCTGTGTCTGGTCAGTGGAAGCAGTGAAGACGCTGGCGTTGGTCTTCGACCGGATGCTGGGTCACTTTGTGATCGGACACGTGATGGGTGCGTCCGGTCCCGCTAACGTGGCAGCAAAGAGAAGATGAGAAAGGACCGGAAGCAGATGCTGCGTCTGATCGTGACCGACCGGACGCATTTGGTCGTCAGTGAAACCTTACTGGAAATGACCGAACACTGGTGTTGGTGCATCTAGTCACTTTGAGCAGCGCGTCCGGTCACAACTTAAGTGCGCTGATGACCATTGAGATCAGACAATCAGCATTTGAAGCAGGGGCCACGCGGCATGCATCGCGCGACTGGACACTGGAGTCCTATGTCCGGTTCATTTGACCGACGCATTCGGTCACCCCGAGCAGTGCCCAGTGAAGGGGTACAACAACTCTATTTCATGGGGGCTTCTATTTAAGCCCCATTGTCGGCTCTAGCTCACTCTCTTAGCCATTTGCATTGACATAGCAACCTTGTGAGCTTAGCCAAAGCCCTCCCACTCATCTCCATCGTAGATTCAACATCTTTGTGAGATTGGGAGAGAATCCAAGTGCATTGCTTGAGTGTTTGTATCTAGAGGCACTTAGAGTTCGAGCAAGTTGCGATGTCAGATGCATAAAACCCAGACATCTCCACATGAATTGAGAATGTTTCGAGCAAGTTGCGACGTCAGATGCATAAAACCCAGACATCTCCACATGATCACATGTGGAGATGTCTGGGTTTTATGCATCTGACATCGCAACTTGCTCGAAACATTCTCAATTTTTTTACCACAGCCTACACATGCGATAACATGACACCTCGACAAGTTTCGTGATTTTCGGACTTTGTATGGACTTTATATAATTTTAAAACACTTTTCCGGCAAGTGGCTCGTCATGTTACGTGAAGAAGATGCGCGAAATTTGATGCGAGTTCGTGGATAGAGACTCAACATACACCAAATATCATGAATACCATTTTTTTGAAGCACTAGATTACAATATTCCATGCACTTGCAGTTCAAATTTGAATTATATATAAAAATTCAACATAATCAAATTAATCAACCAAATATAACAAAAAAACTAGAAAAAGCACCAAATTTGAACATGAAGTTGTAAACAATGTAGGCGGGCCCAACAAAAAATTTGCGATAAAAAAAACAAAAAAAATGAAAATTTGCCGAGTGCCAGCTTGGCACTTGGCAAAGACTGTCTTTGCCGAGTGCTGGGCCAGGGGCACTCGGCAAAGATTTTTTAAAAAAAAATAAAAACATCTTTGCCGAGGGCCCTGGATCTGGGCCTTCGGCAAAGGCCCAAAACCTAAAAACCCGATGTCGGCCCAAAATCCCTCTTTTTCCCTCTGGCCCGCGCCCGCGCTCGGTTCTTTACCCCCGCCACCGCTCACCTCGCCGCCCGCCCACCACGCCACTGGCCGCCCCGCCACCCCGCCTACGCGCCGCCCCACGCCTGGCCGCCCCTCCCTCGACCTCAGCTCCCACCGGCGGCCGCCCCGCGCCCCACGTCAGCCTCCCTCTTCCACCCCAGCCACCACCGCCGGTAGCCGCGCCCGGCCGCCCCGGCTCCACCGGCGGCCGCCTCGTGCCCGGTCGGCCCTCCTCCCCCCGCGCCGGCCACCATCGGCGGCCCCCTGCGCCCGGCCGGCCCTCCTCCCCCGTGCGTGGTGTCGGCCATCCACGGCGCCCAACTGAGGTAGCCGTTCGACTTTGCCGACGCCAGCTCCGACGGCAACGCGGAGGAGGATGAGGACTTCATCCGCGTCGTGGAATACATTGAGCAGGGCCCCGCTGTGTGTCTACGGGCAGCGGCCCGCTGCGCGGTGGAGTGGGACGAGCAGCGCGGCCGGTGGGTGTACGTCTGCCCGTCGCAGCCGGTGAGCCTCCACAGTCCACACTCACCTCAGTTGCTATTGCTTTATAAATCTCTTTCAAATGGTAACTGTTCTTGTAACTACATCTCAGTTTTTTTAATAATGTATTAATGCTGAGGGAGAGAGGGACGTAGGGGCATCAACATTTATTTGTTTGCTTTGCAAGCTTCTAACAACCTCATCCTTTGAGTGACCTATTTGTATTCAGTCTGCATATCTGTTTCCATATAACAAGCTTAATAAAGGAATAAAAGAATGAGACTCCCGTTGCTTCGTTTTGGGGCACAATTTGCAGTAGCTTTTTCCTTAGGAATGCAACTACTTCTGGGAAAAGCAGTACTGTTGAGGAGGGCAACTATTAATATTTGGGGAGACAAACTATGTGCTTTTATGGGCACAACAGTTACCAGTTCAGAAATGGAACTGCTAGTTGAGTGGCTACTTTGTGTTTGGGTTAATAACCCTGCAAGTTGCCAATTGGCTGCTGTCCCCCACCAAGTGATAATTTCTTTTCAACACCACATTGTTCCACCTAACCAGCAAGGCAACTATTGCCGATTCTCTAGTTGTAGAGATAACAACTAAGGACTAACATTTAAGTTGGTCAAGTAGTGGATGTGTATTGCACACTCCTTGAAGGAGATATGATCACTTAAAAGTCATTATTCGAAGCTCCTTGTCTTAGACATGTTTGCAGTAGCATAAAACTAAAACTTTACTAATTCTTCCTATTCAATGATCTTTTGTCTTCTTTAGTCTTTTTATCTGTCAACATGCATACCCAATTAGTCTACGAGGTATTGCTGTGGAATTCTTGTGTCTTCTATTGCACACAGCTAAACTCATCCTTATTCTCTATTCATATGCACTCATGTTTAACTTTCTATTTGTACACTATAATTGTGCTCAAAGCAGTAATCTTCTGCATGTTATCAAAATGTTGATGTTTTTCCAGGTGAAATTGTTGTTTTTCCGTGTCCAATTTGGTAGTAACCTGATGTTTTCGGATGAAATTGCGGGGTAGTAGTTTTTTCCAATTGCCTGCAAATAGATCTTCCTATATGTGATTTCCAGTTTGTTGCTGAATCTTAACCATCACTTTACTAATTTTGTCATGATATTTTTTACGGGCGTTATGACTATGTCTGCCTTCTTGAGCATTTTGTCAAAAGTTTTAACCTACAAATGATTTGATTCAGCAACCGAGATAGACATAAAACATTCATGCTGGATATTCTAATTGGAAGTGTTTTGGGTATGATCCAATTTGGGTGTTCTTTTGGTAATGAAAAGGAGGCATCTGGTAGTGTCCACTACATAGTTATGTTTCACCCTACAATGGACATCAAAGTGTTTTATGTATTCTTAAGTCCTAAGGTAAATCCGGAAGTCCCCGTGTTTAGTAGTTAGTAGTTAGTACAGAGCAGTGGCCCAGTAACATCTCATTTAAGATGAGCTGCACAATGATTTCAAGCTTCATTTGATCTAAGGATTCATACTTCTGATCCAGATGCAATACTCTCACTACTGAATCAATCCCTTCAGTTAGTTTCTGATTATGCTGTGATAAGCTGTACATTTTCCCCTCCTGGACCTTGCATATTTCTTTATTCTTTTGCAGTTGTGCTGCAATTTCAGAATTTACTTCCACCATGTCATTCAAACACTGCTGCAAGACAAATATCTCTATCTGAGCTTTGACAATCTTGAGCTCCTCCTCTCCAAGCTGCACCTCTCTATTCCTACCCTCTTCTAGCAGTAGGCTAATCTTTTTTTGTAGAGCATCGAATCTAGTGTTGCTTGACTGTGTACAATCTTCATGCTCCTTCCTCTCAAGCCTTATCTGTTCCTGTATCTTGATCACTTCATCAAGCACCAAGTCCTTCTCCTTCTGCAGATCTGAGTGTCGCCTTCCTAGTTCTTTGTATTGCCTTTCCAAATTCAGCAGAGTTACAGTGATGCCCTCAACCTAAAATAGGAATGTAATTACTGAGAAGGTGGACCAAACCTTTGTTATGAGAGCAGGAAAATAGTATCTTTTTAGCCTACTAAAAGGCTTTGTTGCTGTTAGGAAAATAGTAATTTTTGAGTCATACCTGGTGGACAAGAGTTCTTTCTCAGATTGAAGCATAGAATTCTGATTTTGGAGTGCCTCTGAAGATTCTTTCAGTTCTTTCAACTTCATCCTTAAACTCTCAACTACATAACTGCAGCTACTTGCATACCATTTCTGAAAAAAGAAAAATTGATCGGCGTACAAGAGATCTACCTGGCACCTGCAAAAACAGTACACTGCTGAGAAAATGGTTTTTTACCACTTACCTTACCTAGCTACTCCTATACAGAGTACAAAACATACATAGCAAGCATATCCATGTAACAAAATGTGCTTTATTGGCACAGTGAGGCACATTTTGATGGAGCATAAAAAAATCCGAGGAATAAGCATAAACACATCTAAGCAGTTAATATAAAACTTCCTTCCTGACATTTGCAACATGGAGTAGTAGAGTATACTACTGTCATGCTGATGCCTGAGCTAGCTGTGCAATGGAAAGAAATTTAATGGCGTTGGAAAATGCGACTTTTTTCCCTACAGAAGCAAAAGGAGGCCTTGGCTGGCAAGCTCGCGCTGCGGCCCAGGCAAGTGGAGGTCTGGTTCCAGAACCGCAGGGCTAGGTACGTAGTACAGTATGCTCTTCCTTCCTGATGCTTTGCATATGTATACGTACATCGATCTGAAATATACATCTCAAATAATTTACCATCCATTGGTAAACGGCTACCTAGCTACGTAGTATGTTTTACCTTTGGTAAACTATTGTACGCATGATATGCTTGGACCTCTGTAGGAATTTCTCCCTTGTTTAAACCTCTCTAGCCATTTCTAAGGTGTGCGGCAATTGTAAAATAAGCTAAGCTTTATATTGATACAGAGGTTTGGTTTGGTTTTGGCTATAAGGATGGCCACCCTAGTGATGGTTAACTTTCTGTTTCTGCATAGTGCTAATATTCATGTACTTCATGCATATCACAGGTCCTATCTTTTATGACCTCATAGTGTGTGCTGCTACGGAAAACGTAATCGTTAGGAACTATATCTCTTTCATGTTCTCATTAACTATTAAAATGATTAAAAATATAAATATCATTACTAGAACCACATATTTCACTTGGAAACAGAATAATATGTCTGCAAATCGAAACAAGTTTTGTCAGAATGTTGGAAACACTAACACTGGTGTTATTACAGAAAGACACTGAGATAGATCATGTCTTGATCCCACCAATACCCTGCTTTGCATAAAAAAAGCAACAGGTGGGTATTACATGTAGAAAAGAAAACCTCAATTATCACAAATCATGGGCTTATCCGACTCTGCTCGCAAAAAAAATTACGAAAACTGGCCACAATCTACAGCTGTTATGGACTTCTACTGGACCAGGCTAGTAGAAACAGTTTTCATCAGTTTTCCGTGAATGTCAACCGAAATTCTTAACTCTGACTCACGACCATGCTCCAACGTGTGGTTGCTAGATTGTTCTACCCATTAGGAAATTCTGTGCTTCACAGCCATCAGGTGGTGTAAGCTCTTCGCCTGGCCAAAGTTGTCTTCTCTACCCTCATATGGTGAAAGTGATGATCTGAGCTGCTTATATCTGCTTCCTGCATGCCTCCTCTTCCCACTAGACAATTTCATCAACTTCTCGACTCTAGCCATTTCCTACCTTGATATAAGCGGACATCTGCTTGCTTGAGATTTCTATGGCTGATTGAGCTGCTGCTACAGCTGCACAGCCCATCGGCTGCTATCTCAGAGCTGCAGCTGCAGACTACTGTATTTGCCGCTGTAGGAACGGTTACACTGCTGTTTGGGATGCAGGAACTGTTGGCTGGCTGGCTGCTACATATAATAGATAGTTTGAATAGATGAACGAAAGGTTCAAATTGACTACGATATCCTTGTTTTTCCCTATCCGTGTCCGAGGACGTGTGGGAGCCGGCCTACACGTGGGACAGGTACCAGTTGGCCCCTAATGACAGGTACCGCAACAAGCAGGAGCGGGTACTGGCGGAGTTTTGGGTAAGTCTCTCTCGCACAACATTTTCATTGGGCAAGTCTTTTATTGAAATAATGAATGGATACATCGGTTTTGTATGCAGAGGTATTTCAAGCCGGAAGAAGGACTTGAGGCCCGGGCGGATCAGGCGGCTGCCGCCGCATGTAGGAAGTACATCACCGACATGCACCACAAGGCACGCGTGTAGGCCCACAGAGACTACTACGCCGTGGTGTTGAAGCAGTCCATCAGCAAGCCTGATGCAAGACAGGTGGAGCTGTCCCGGGCCCAGTACCTTGAGGTAGACGAAAAACATTAATAATGATTCGTTTTGAGATTAAGTCGGTTTAATTTTATCTTTTTCTATGTCAAATAATAGATGACTTGTAGGTGATTCCCTGGTGGTGCTGATCCCACTCAGTGTGCTGGGAGATGATCGTGGACAGGTGGTTGTCCAACGACTTCGCTCAGAACCACGCGAGGCAGCGGGACCAGCGTCTGCTGAGGCGAGGTGCTACTCACCATCAAGGCAGCCGCAGCCTCCCCGCCTACAAACAAACATATGTAAGTGATTTCTTTTATCTTATTTGACGCTGAGTTCTGCCTTATTTCTCACCATCTTGCCGTCTTACTCGCAGGAGGCTGCACACCCGGGCGTGGAGGTCTCGGAGTTCTCTACGTGGGCTATGTCCCACATGGGCAGGGCGTCTTCCTCTGTCTCCTTCGACCCGTCTGCCCTGCGCGAGGTGTACTCCGACCCGACCGTGCACACTAAGGTCCAAGAGTACACCTCAAAGGTGAGGGAGGTCCATGGGGAAGATTACGATGTGCGCACTGAGCCCAATGATGCAGAGACCATCATGAGGCTAGGAGGAGGCAAGAAGCATGGGCGGCTGTGGATTGCAGACGGCGCCATCGACTCCACCACTGTTCCCTCTCTGACGTGCTCCGAGCACGGAGCACGAGCTCCAGCCAGCCCATACGCCCACGGCCTACTCCGTCACTACAGCGGGTCGACACTCTCGAGGTACGTCCTGTTTTACTCGTCGTACGTTCATCTTTGCACACCTAAGTTACATTTGCATTACTGAAACATTGAAGTTTATATTGTAGGCCGAGCTGCAGGCCCAGAAGCTCGTGGTTGAGGCTCAAAGCGCGCAGCTGTAGGCCCAGAGGGAAGCGTTTGCGGCCCCGGAGAGGAGGATGCAAGAAATGGAGGCCTTCATGCGGAGTGTCCAGCAAGGGGGTGTACCTTTGCCATTGGCAGCTCCTCCACCGCCTACTTCTACAGCCACTCCTGTAAGTTTAAAAGTTCACTCTTACTAGATGCTTCCTTGACATACAACCATGGTTGACATACAAACTTACTAGATGCTTGACATAGAAACTTACTAGATGCTTGACATAGAAACTTACTACATGCTTGCACTAGCTATGACATACAACCATGCTTGACATTCTCAATTTACTAGATGCTTGACATAGAAACTTACTAGATGCTTGCACTAGCTATGACATACACCAATGCTTCACATAGAAACTTACTAGATGAATCTCACACATGCAACCTCTTATCCTTTTTGCAGCCTCCGTCGGCGGGTTCGAATAACCCCGCTCATGCGTCACCGAATGATGGAGCCTTTGCTTCACCATCGTGTCATAGGCCGCCTTTTTGAGAAGTTGTGCTTCGTCATGTGCTTGGACTTGAGCTTCACTTGTGGTTGTGACTTGTGCTTAGACTTGATGGACTATGGTTGTGAATTTGTGACTTGTGGTTGTGATATTTGACTTGTGGTTGCGATATATTGTTATTTGAGTTGTGGTTGTGATATAATGTGTGAAAATGGTTTCATTGTGATATATATGTGATTATTGTGATGTTTGTGATATATATGTGACATGTGATATATATTTGAACTGTTTGTGTCAGTGGAATGCAAAAAACAAAAACAAATTACAATTTCGGTTGATTTGCCGAGTGCAATGGTCATGGCACTCGGCAAATCTGGAAAACTTTGCCGAGTACCAGGACATTGCACTCGGCAAAGATTTTTTTTAAAAAAAGCAAAAAATCTTTGCCGAGTACCAAGCTGGGGAGGCACTCGGTAAAGAGCTTTTTTAAAAAAATTAAAAAAATGGCTTTGCCGAGTGCGCGCCGCCGTGGCACTCGGGAAAGAGTTTTTTTTAAAAATAAAAAATAAAAAATGTCTTTGCCGAGTGCCTTGCCGCCGCGGCACTCGGCAAAGAGTTTTTGAAAAAAAAATAAAAAATGTCTTTGCCGAGTGCCCTAACTGTCGGCACTCGACAAAGGCGCCGTCAACGGAGCAACGCCGTTGACGGCTGCTTTTCTTTGCCGAGTGCCGCCGTTGGCACTCGAAAAAGGATTTGCCGAGTGCCCGACAAATGGCCCTCGGCAAAGAGCCTATTTGCCGTTAAATTTTTTTCCGAGGGCTCTTTGCCGAGGGCGGCACTCGGCAAAGCCTTTGCCGAGGGCTTTTGGGCCTTTGCCGAGTGCCCTGGGCCCTCGGCAAAGAGGGCGCCTCCAGTAGTGATCTATATCTATATCTATATCTATGTATCTTATAATCATAAACCTCATTAAAATTCTATCTCGACATGCAAGACATCTACATCAGCAACCCATTAGCGCTTGCAATCTATATCTATATCTATATCTATGTCTCCTATAATCATAAATCCCACTAAGATTCTATCTCGACATGCAAGACATTCACATCAGCAACCCATTTGTGCTTGCAATTATGGCACATATCTATTCATACAAGCTATCCACGTCAGCGATCCATATATCCTCTATAATGCATTTATTTGTCCATGCCAGCATACCTTACTGTCCACTAAAATTCATTTGTGATTCACACCGCAACACGTTAGGTATGCTTCTAGTTCTATATAGAATCCTTAGGGCCTAGTGTCGTACCCGGTTTAAAGGATAATATTGTATGCCATGTGAAGTTACCAATGATACATTGCTGAATTGAAGGACAATTGAGTCTATCGGAGATGCAGATTGACAAGACACACCGTTCCCCATCAACACCCTAAAACTAAATGATCCTATCATTCTGGTTCAACCTGAACAAGCTGAATCTACTGCTTGAAAAAAATGTGATCCTTGACGATCGCAGGGAATATGGGATCGTTGAGGATTGTTAGAAATTAGCCCTGACAGTCACAAGCTTTTCGCTAATCTCCATGCGTGAAAGCATCGATTAGATCTACCAAGACGAACATGCAAGATCAGCCAAAGCCTACATTTTTGGGGTATGACTATGAGCGCTCCTCTCAATACTGCGACACCAAGCACTCTTGGGTCCTAGAAACATGCCGTTCTACAACATTAAACAAGATTCATTAGAATGACACACCATGAAATATAATAGTACATCTATTTGATATTGTAAATGTTAATATATTTTCTTTGAAGTTGGTTAAAATTAGATAAATTTGACTGAGAACAAAACTAAAACAACTTACAATTCCAAACATACGGAGTATTTTATTAGGAGCAGCTCGATAGATATGTGCAATTTAATATATAAAAAAATATTTTGCCTATAAAATAGAACAATGAAGCATAGGCTTCAGCCACATACTTATGCGCTGGTTGTGTTCATTTGAGCCATCAAGTTATACAAGTATATGTTATATGCACATACACCAACTACTTGGTCAGAATTTTTTCTTAAAAACTAACACTAGTGCCGCGAAAGGGTCTCAAGATGAGTTGATTAGATGACTTGAATAGCACTCCTCATGTTCTGAGTTTGACTGCCACCACTAGTGCCCATGTTGTTTTCTAACTCGACTAACATGCATGGTGGCCGCGAGTAAACATGGAAGATGTACCGTATTTCAACTATTCACCTTTTGACTAATTGTATCCCTGCTCCAAAAGTCCGAATGGTTTTACATACACTTGTCATCTATAGTCTCTTATAAACACAACAACTTAGATATCCAATGGCATAATATGGGCGATATATACCCGGCATGATGTAGATATATCATGAGGAACTGGATGTCATGGTCTGTTCGTCTGCATCATTGAAGCTGAAAGGAATTCGGACATACATGGGCATACCTTTCTGTGTGGCATCATTCAGCATGTCAAAGCAGCTGCATCACGGGCCTACCTTATATTTCTCCTCTATTCTTTAATTTGTGTTTCTGAGCACGCATGAATTTAATTTAACGGAGTCAACAATCACTGATTTTTTAGCAAGAAAACAGATTAATATACCTAAGAAAACAAATCTTCTTATAGTCAGTTTTATTTTATTCCCTATTTAGAAGTGATTTTCTAGAAAATTTGGCATATTTTGAAACGATATTCGACAAACTCGTTCGCTTCAAGTGGACCCCAAGCCTATCATTCTGATTTCAGAGGACAGCGCGCTACTAGCTTATCATACATGTTCGTGCCGGCATAATTAATTGGAGGTTCTGCACATGACAAATCCGCATTTTGATGCAAAGCACTTGCAATGTTGTCGACAAATGATTGGAGGTATACTTTTCTTTTTGAAACTGTGCGGTGCTTTTTTTTGGTGAACTGGACGGTGCATTACTAATCTGTTCATTAGGCAATTGCCATTTTGGACAGTGGTATTATTTCGACCTCTTGTACAAACAAATTAGGTTGAACACTCTAAGGCCTTGTTTGGATGCATGTGCATTCACCTTAATCCACATGTGTTGGAGTGAAATAGAATGAAATTTAGTTTAATTCCACTCCAATACACTTCAACCCATGTGGATTTAGATAAATACATGCGAATCCAAACAAGGCCTAAGTTGAAATATCACATAGTAGGTTACATGAAAAACTCGAAAAACGAGTAATATGCATGCTTCTTGTGATGCGTGTAAATATTCATGCAAAGAAACATCCATAGTCAGTGTTTAGAAAGTTGTTAAGCTGCAAAGTACTGCAAACATCTCAAAACATCACCATTGTTTTTTATACTCAATTAAAAATGGACACACAAACGAATGTGGATTTTCTGTGATAAGGCATTTGGCCCCATTCGGCTGGCAGAATTTTGGCTGTAACTGACTGAAAAACACTATTCTGGCTGAATTGTTGTGAGAGAAAAACACTGTTCTGGCTAAAAAAAGAAGCCGAACAAACCAAATATGAGGTAAGCCGAACGGGGCCAAAACAAAGTAGCATTAGCTTTGGGGAGCATACGAATGTAAGAGAAGCTTCTTTTATTTGGCTAACCGACTTGATACATGAATGATTCCATATATAACAAGAACTACTCCCTCCGTCCCAGAATATCTGTCGTTCTCGCTTTCCGAGAAACAACTTTAACAAAATATATATTAAAAAATATTATTATTTATGATACATAATTAGCATAGTTGGAAAGATCTTTGAATCTAGTTTTTTAACAAATTTATTTGGAGACACAAATGTTGCACATATTTTGTACAAATTGAGTCAAAGTCGTGGCACGACATCAAAAACGACAGATAAATTGGGACGGAGGGAGTACATGTTTGTAGTGTTGTACACCAGCATTCTCTAGAAAATTGTTGAGCTGTCCTTGGGTCAAATTCAACGAACGTACGCACTAGCTCATGAATCATGATCGTGGTCCCACTTATGTAACCAATTTCAAGATCCAAAGAGTTACAAAAAGGAAAACCCTGAAGAATCAATTCCAAAGCTCTCTGGTCCTCTACTACGCCTCATCATATATAATGTATCCTCCTCTACTCGGTTTGGCACTTTTCGCCTTTTCAATTAAAAAAAAATGCCCCCAATCAGGCGATCTACATCACAATATCCTTTTAATTTGATCATTCTAAGAATGAAATTAACTAGCAGTCATAGCATATGTTTAGTTTGGAGATTGTGGAGCATGTGTTTATGCATGCTACTATTAATTTGTAAAAAGCCAAAAGAAAACATATATTCTGTCGGCTCTAGCTTCTGCATGTCGCATGTAGAGCCGGAGTTGGTGAAGCAAAAAAAAAAGTTACTTCACTCGCTCCTAATTTATTTAGATAAAGAGAGAAAAATCTAGGCAGTGTGAATAGTGCATGTTACAGTACGCGACACGAGGAGCAGAACTTGGGAGAGTTCTGCCAAAGGAGGTCATTTTGCAACAAGCTAGTTCATTTAGGGTCTATTTGAGATTGCTCCGCAAACTCTGCTCCACAAACTTCACTGTAGAGCAGCTCCATAAAAAAACTAGAGTTTCTAGAGCACCCCTCACAACTCCATATTTTTTTTCCTAGAGCAGAGTTTGTGAAACTGCATTTGTTTGGCTAAAAAATATAGAGTAGAGCTGAAAAATATGGAGCCGAGCAGTCCCACACATAGACCCTTAAGAGGTAACTAATATTTTAACTTTGTTAAAGTTTGCGAGAATGTGTCAGCATTAGTCAGAGGTTCTACAGTCCCTGTATGCCAAAAAAATTATAAATAAGAAAACATGGATCACATATATACAATGTTCTTAAAAAGCTACTCCCTCATCCCTAAAAAAAAGACTCACCATGGGAATTGTGCTAGTCAAACTTTCACAACTTTGACTAGGTTTGTGAAAATGCGCGTGATATTTATATCTCCAAATTAGTTTATTTTGAAAGTATATTCAACGATCACCTAATGATACTAATTATGTACCATAAATATTATTATTTTGTTAAATATATTCGGTCAAATTTAAAAGTTGTTGATTTTTTGAAAGTGAGAATGACTCTTTTTAGATGCAGAGGGATTAGGTGCTAGGCTGGGAGACTCCGCCTAACGCCTAAGGACCCTAGCTAACTTCATCCAGGGACCTTGTAATACGTTTTTATTTCTAGAAACATTGTACTATATGTCTCTAGATATAGTATATAATATCTAAATATGTAGTAAAAATTATATATTTAGAAAAGCTAAAACGTCTTCTAATTCGAAATAGAGAAAGTATTTTTTAAAGATGGCCAATGGTTGATAATGAAGAAAATCTAGTCTCTTAAAAGATAACTTGGTATTATTGTGCATCTATGAATTTCATGACCATAGTCCATCTTTCTTCACCTATAATTAACCTATATCCTGCTTCCATAAATAGATCAGCAAGACCTAAACCTTGGCCCTATTTGTTTTGCTGAAATTTGGCTTATGCTGATTCGTTGTAAGAGGAAAACACTGTTCGTTCGCTGAATAATACTGCTGAAGTAGTTCAAACAACATGGCCCTTGTTGAGGGAGAATGCCCACATAAGCTAGGGCCTGTAGCCTGGTAGTTACAAGAGCCTCGGTAGCATCTCATGTCCTGTGTCCGACTCCCCGTAGAAGCGAAAACTCCAAGATTTAACGGCGTTTGTGGCTTCAGTGGTAGGCAACATTCCTGTCGACAACGAGGCACCTGTGATGACTTCATCAATCTTGAGGATTTGTTAGCTCGGTCTTTAAAGATGCTCATATGGGTAGGGTTTGTGTGGGTGCGTTCATAGGGGTGCTTCTATGCACTCCCAATAAGAACATTTACTTTGGGTCATCGATCTCATCGTCGATGGTCGTGAAGAGGAAATCAAGGACTAGAGGTATGAATTTGCATCCTATGTTGTAAATGTTCTTTCATCGATTCAGACACGTTTTGAACTAGTTGTAGAATGTTAGATTTTAGGTATGTTCAATGTTTTGAAGTTAATCATTGGATTCGACGTAAGGCACTCTGACTTTGGTATTGAATAAGGCTAGGTTTAGCTAGAACATCGGCTGCATAAAAAAACCACAACTCCCTCTGTTCCTATTTATTAGTCATTTTGGTTGTCTACGTTCAAAGCACCTTTTACGTATCTAGATGTTAAGTGTGTCCAAATTTAGAGATCGTTGACTGATAAATTAGGTGAGAGGGAGCAGGAAAGAAGACGCTAAAAAAATTAGAGACTATTGTACCTTATTTATTTCATATATATATATATATAATTTAAGGATATACTGTGGTTATATAACTCCCCTCCCCTTCGTAGCCCGACGTGACACTTTGATCATCAGGGGCTAAAAGAAATTAGTGAACTTTTCTTCTCTGTTTCCCCCGGCATACTCTCACTCTCTCTCTCTCTCTCTCTCTCTCTCTCGTCGTTCTCCCGTGTCCGCCGTGCGCTGTCTCTGGTGGCGGCGACTGGGCGGCCCCTGCCGCCGCCGCCCTACGCCAGGTTCCCAGGCCTCCATCTTGCGTACCTTCGCCGGCGACGAGCAGCCGCCAGGTACGCCTTCTCTTTCGTTCCTGCTGTGGGAGACCGAGCACGCGACTTCGCAAACCAAAACTATCTGTATTCGGATCTGATCTGATCCAATTACAAGTGTAATATACATGTATTGTGCCTGCAAACTTTCATTTTTTTCCCTTTTTTTTGGCAAAAAAAGTATTGGGTGACATGTGTACACCCATGTCCTTTACTGGGTCCGCCCCTGGTTCTGGCCTCATGGCAGAGCCGTTTCTTGATCTGAGCGGGGGTGACCTGTTTGCAGGAGGAGGGCCTCGCCGCCGGTTGGGAGGGAGGCGGAGATGAGCCGGGGACGGTCGCCGGAGCCGCTGGATTTCTTCATCTGGACTGTGCAAGTGCTGCGACTTCTATCGTTTTTTTGTTCTTAGTTTCAGTTTCAATGGTATTTTAGGGCTCATGAATACCAGTAGTTTGGATGTCGAAATGCATGATTGATCTCCCTGCGAATTTTAGGACACTCGGGTGCTGGGTAACATACGGAATATAAAGTGTGAATCTTTTGCTTCTTTAACCCAATAAGGGATTTGGGAATTTGGGATAGTCATTGTTCACTCTATGATACTTGGAGAGTACCTTTTGCCATCTTTTACTTCTTTAACCCAATAAGGGATTTGGGAATTAGGGATAGTCATTGTTCACTCTATGGCACTTGGGAGTACCTTTTGCCTTAACTTTTATATTCCTCCAATTACTGAATTTCTTTTGTGTGGTAAGGTCATAAATTTCTGTTGTTTATATGTTGTCTTTTTTTCACATTTGTGTGGGTAGTACAGTATAAAATTTGGAAATCAGTGGTCCTACAACTTTTGTTGATTAATTTGTACTTTTATAGAATTCATTCTGTAACTTCTTTTACTAATTTGCTGAGGGGATCATTTACATGTCTCTGCAGTTTCACATACCATCGCACTCCTTAAACTATACTGCTAAACAAAGAAAACATGTAATTTTGCCTTGTGGATAACATAATTGGGATGCTGGCAAGGAACATTCTTTTGTGAAGCATGGACTGTTCCTTCTCTAGCTTTATTGTTAATGTAGGTTTCCGGCTTTTAGATAATTGCAAATGAGAGATTTGCAATGACTTTAACTAAATGAAAGGTACTGCCACACTGTTTTAAAACTTCATTTATCTATCATTGTTGGCTGAGAACAACAGTATAAATTGAGTGAGGCAGGGGGGGAGCGGTTGGGAAAGTGCTTGTGCTGAATCTGATTTACCATTTTGTCTATTGACAACTTGACATTTTAGGAATTTCTAACTTAATGGAACCTGTCAAAGTAAGCATTTGGCTCTTTAGCTGTCTGTGGGAAAACAATTATTGTAGAAATGGGCTTGTTATTTTGATTTCGACAAATTTGTGCTTTATTTACCTTGGAACTGAATTTCTTGTCGATAAGTGATGACACCTGTTAGACCTGATACTAAACGAACAATCGTGCTTGCGTGTTCAAATCAACTTTTTCATTCTGCTCTACTAGTTAAGCATTTTTTTCCCAGCACAAATGGCCTACATGCCCCAGCAAACTAGAAAAATTATCCTCTTTTTGGTATTATGATCTTAGCTAGGAAAAGGAGCTGGTTTGTTCCTTTTGCAACTTTGCAAAAGTGTATTAGGCTGCTTGACCTGGAGATGATTTAGCAAGCCATGAAAAATGATACCTTTTACCAACTAGCAAGGGATGTATTTGCACTTTTGCAGTACTGAAGGTATAATCATAAGGGGAAATTATAGGTTTAGCATTGAAAAAAGGTCAAGGTGAGAAATGATTGCATGCCTGGTTGAGGTAGAGAGGTTAGAAATTCTCAAACATTTGGTGTTGTTATGCAAGGACCTTCTTTTGTGAGTTCTAAGGTTATACTGGCCATGCTACCCTTTTCATTGTATATAAGACTATAAATGGTGCTCACAATACACAAAAAAAAATATATATATTTTTGCTAAATCTGGTTTCTATGGATCAGCTGGTTGCTAATCCTTCCATCCAAACTTACCCCTTTTTAACTTTTTCATTAAAATGAGTGTGTGCATTGTATAAGGAAGCTAATATGAGTGTGAAATAATGTGTACAAAGTGCTAAATGGTCTTTCTCTGACAGTAGACCCAGTATAGATCATTGCTTACAAATAGATCTAAGTACAAATGTACAATGACGCAGACCATAACTGTGCTGCAGGATGTAGGGTTATGGTTGGAGGAAAATAATCTTGGAAGCTATCGACAGACTTTTGAAGAGAATGGTGTCAATGGAGAGTATCTAGAAAGCCTGTCGATGTTCACTACTGAACAGATTCTTCGGTTTATAAGACGGTGTCATATGAAGTGGGGAGATTTTATCACCCTCTGTAAAGAGTTGAGACGCATCAAAGGTTCAAATTTCTGCTGCTTCTACTCTTGCGCTTCAGAAGAGTTTACCTATGCATATTTCGATTATATGATGCCCATTAGTGTTTGAGATTTTTTTCTTCAGTTTTCTTTTGAGTTTGCATAGCTTTTGACATGTGTGAAACAGTGAAGAAAAATGTTCTTTCCCCTAGCAATACTTCCCTATCTTAACAAATGAAATACTGTAAAGTTCTAGCAGCTTTTTTTTTTTTTAATGCAACTGGCAGCAGCTTAATTTTCAGGCTTATAGTGTTCTTGAATTATGTGCTCTTAGTGACCAGCTCCTTTTATAGAACTTGGGACCTCATGTTGGTAACTTAGCAAAAAGAAAATTCAGGTTATGGTTTGGGTGACGTTTTAACTAATGCTTAATTAGTATATAAATATAAATGTCACTTTATTGTAGAAATGCAAGGCATACATTTTCTTTTATTGTGTGGCAAACTTTATGATTTAGTTATATAATGTTTACTATTGTTCTCAATGATGTCAGTAGGTAACGTGGTTTCCTTGTCAAACACCTGCACATACAACAACAACAATAACAACATAGCCTTTCAGTCCCAAGCAAGTTGAGGTAGGCTAGAGTTGAAACCCACCAAGAACCCAAGTCACGGTTCAGGCACTTCAATAGCTGCTTTCCAAGTACTCCTATTCAAACATAGATCTCTAGGTATATCACAAGCTTTCAAATATCTTTTTATTGCCTCCCCCTATGTCAATTTCGGTCTTCCTCTACCTCTCCTCATATTATTAGCTTGGCTTAGGACTCCACAATGCACTGGTGCTTCTGGAGGTCTCCTTTGGACATGGCCAAACCACCTCAACCGATGTTGGACAATCTTTTCTTCCATTGGTGTTACCTCTAGGCGATCACGTATATCATCGTTCCGAACTCGATCCATTCTTGTGTGACCGCAAATCCATCGCAACATACGCATTTCTGCAAAACTCAGTTGTTGAACATATCGAATCTTTGTAGGTCAACATTCTGCTCCATACAACATAGCCAGTCTAATCGCCGTTCTATAGAACTTGCCTTTTAGCTTTTGTGGTACCCTTTTGTCACAGAGAATGCCAGAAGGTTGTCACCACTTGATCCACCTTGCTTTGATTCTATGGCTAACGTCCGCGTCAATATCTCCATCCCTCTGTAGCATCGATCCCAGATACCGAAAGGTATCCTTCTTAGGCACTACTTGACCTTCCGAACTCACATATCTCTCCTCCCGTATAACTCTGTCAAAGTCGCATCTCATGTATTCGGTTTTAGTTCTGCTCAATCTAAAACATTTAGACTCAAGGGTCTACCGCCATAACTCTAGTTTCCTATTTACTCCCGCCTGGTTTTCGTCCACTAACACTACATTATCAGCGAATAACATACACCAAGGGATATCCCCTGGTATGTTCCTGGTAACCTCATCCATTACCAAGGCAAAGAGATACGGGCTTAAGGCTGACCTTTGATGAAGTCCAATTTTAATCGGGAAGTAATCTGTGTTACCATCGTTTGTTCGAACACTAGTCACAACATTGTTGTACATGTCCTTGATGAGGGTCATGTACTTTGATGGGACTTTATGTTTGTCCAAAGATCACCACATAACATTTCTTGGTATCTTGTCATAAGCCTTCTTTAAGTCAATGAAAACCAAGTGGAGGTCCTTCTTCTGCACTCTAAACCGCTCCATAACTTGTCTTATTAAGAAGATTGCTTCTGTGGTTGACCTTCCGGGCATGAAACCAAATTGGTTTGTTGATATCTGCGTCGTTCCTCGCAGGCGCTACTCGATGACTCTCTCCCATAACTTCATAGTGAGGCTCATCAACTTAATTCTCCGATAATTAGTACAACTTTGGATATCTCCCTTATTCTTGTAGATTGATACCAATATGCTTCTTCTCCACTTCTCAGGCATCTTGTTCGATCGAAAGATATTGTTGAACATCTTGGTTAGCCATACTATAGCTATATCCCCGAGACATCTCCACACCTTGATTGAGATACCATCATGGCCTATCGCTTTGCCCCCTTTCATCCTTTTCAAGGCTTCTCTGACCTCCGATTCTTGAATCCTCCGCACAAAGCGCCTGTTAGTGTCATCAAACGAGTCGTCCAGCTGAACGGTGGTGTTCTCGTTCTCACCATTGAATAATTTATCAAAATGCTCTTGCCATCTATGTCTGATCTCATCCTCCTTCACCAAGAGTTGCTCCCTCTTATCCTTTAAGCACTTGACTTGGTTGAAGTCCCTTGTCTTCCTATCGCGAGCCCTAGCCATCCTATAAATGTTATTCTCTCATTCCTTCGTACTCAAACGTCGGTAAAGGTCCTCATAGGTCCGCCCCTTTGCCTTACTCACCGCTCGTTTTGCAGTCTTCTTTGCCACCTTGTACTTCTCTATGTTGTTTGTACACCTGTCATGACACAAGCGCTTATAGCACTCCTTTTCCTTAATAGCCTTTTGCACATCTTCATTCCACCACCAAGTGTCTTTCGAGTCGCATCCGCTCCCTTTGGTCACTTCAAGCACCTCTGAAGCAACCTTCCGAACGCATGTTGCCATTCTTCCACATGCTATTTGCATTGCCTTCATCATTCTAAGGGCCCTCTTCAATGACCTTTTCCTTAAAGACCTGTGATGCCTCCCCTTCTAATTTCCACCACTTCGTTCTAGCAAACCTAGCTTGCTTGTTCCCACGAGCTTGCACCAGAAAGCGGAAGTCAGCCACCACCAGCTTGTGTTGAGCGACCACAGATTCTCCAGGTATCACCTTACAGTCCACGCATGTTCGTTTATCCCTCCTTGTAAGGACAAAGTCGATTTGACTAGAGTACTGGCCACTACTAAAGGTCACTAAATGGGACTCTCTTACGGAAGAAAGTGTTAGCTATCATCAGATCAAAAGCTATGGCGAAGTCTAAGACTTCCTCTCCCTCCTGGTTCCTACTACCATATCCGAAACCCCCATGAATCGTCTCGAAACCTGCCCTTGATGTACCTACATGGCCATTAAGATCACCTCCTATAAAGAGCTTCTCGCTACTGGGGACAACTCTAACCAAGCGATCTAAGTCTTCCCAGAAAAGCCGCTTAGCACTCTCATCATGGCCTACTTAGGGGGCATACGCACTAATTACGTTTAAGACCATATCACTAATGACAAGTTTAACTAAGATGATCCTATCCCCTTACCTTCTCACCTCCACCACACCATCCTTGAGGCTCTTATCAATTAAAACTTCTACTCTATTTTTATTTGAAGTTGTCCCTGTGTACCAGAGCTTGAAGCCGATATTGTCCACCTCTTTCGCCTTCTGCCCCTTCCATTTAGTCTCTTGGACGCATAAGATATTTACACGCCTCCTAACCGCTGTGTCCACTAACTCTCTTAACTTACCTGTAAGGGACCCTACATTCCAGCTACCTAAACGGATCTTAATCGGCTCGACTAGCTTCCTTACCCTTCGCACCTGCCGAGGTAGGTGTGAAGACCCTTACTCATTTTGCACCACACCCGGGCGCCGATGTGGCGCGCCACTAAGGATGCGACGACCCAATCCTTGCTCACCAGATCGCGACATGGCGCGTCACGGGGGTGACGACCCGGCCCTTGCTCATTTAACACCATACCTGGGTTCCGACATGGCGCGTCGCTAAGAGGGTTACGCCCCAATGGGATTCTTTTGGGTTTCATCTCCATTAAAGCGGCTAAGTTTTTACATTGGCTCGCCGCGCCTAACATAACCCTCCTCCTTTACCAGGGCTTGGGACCTGCTATGCTGGGACACCAAAGGCGCCCCACCATAGGCGGAGTTTTCAAACACCTGCACATGCACAGATGATTTGATTAGGCATGGCCCAATCACCTGAAATCTAAGATGACCTATGACCATGACATTTCACTGTACAGTTATGACTTCAGCAGCACGGTTACAGTGCCACAGCCATAGCCCACAGGTCTATCTTGATTTTCTAGAGCTCCAATCTTCAGAGTGCAGCTTGAGGCCAGTACATTTAGCACAGTCCAACAGTAACCCAGACTAGTATATGAAGTAAAAAATGGAAAATTCAGTCACCAAATCATTTTCTTTGAGAAATAAAATCATGGGTCCAAGGCAAAAGGGAGATATCATGGAAGCTAGTTATCTGTTTTAGTCTGTAAAACTATGATAAGTGTTATCAGTCGGCTTTGTCAAATATGTTCCTCCTGGAACCTGAAACAACTGAGCATTTATTTGGCTCTCCTGCAATCTGGTGATAATTTTATAGTATTTTCTGTCTTGCACTTGCACAATGTAAACTAAAATACATGCTTGAATGTTTCATCTAACTCCTAGTCCTATTTCTCGCCAGTTGCCTGCCTGAAAGGAGAGCAGGAAGTCCGCAGGCCATGGTGGGCGCCATCATGCCTTTCTGTTGTGTTCATGCGGGTGGCCAAGCGGAACCGGCAGTCCCGCGTTGTATCCCTGAAGCTGGAAGCTTAGCAGGCTTGCCCTCAGCCACGGAACTTGCAGTCCCGTGTTGTCTCCCTGATGCTGGAAGCTTAGCAGGCTCGCCGTCAGCCACCTCGCCTTGCCTTGGCCTGCTGCCACCATCCCTGTCCCTGGGACGTAGGCCTTACTAAGGCGCCTCTCTCTCTCTGTGTACCATATAGCAAGCAATAGGTCTCAATGTTCTTGAAAGGTGTTCCTGCCTTATAGTCGTCGTGTGTGACATGCGTGTGTTTGTTGATTTGTTTATTTTCCATGTATAGGGTTGTGGATTTGAGTTCGAGATGGTAAGACGGTGTAGACGACGAAAATACATACATATGCTTTGCGTGTTTTGCAGTTGGCCTCTTTAAAATGCCCCGAGTATCTTCTTCAAAATGTTCCTTTATTTTCTGGCTATAAGAGATGGCATTGCCTGCCATGAACGATAAGGGTCACTATTGCTGGCAACAGGAGTGTGAAATAAGGATAATGAGGAATTGTGATGCTGATGCCGACCTATTGCTTGCTATATTGATTGGGCACAAGCTTGTGGTTCCACAAAATAAGGATCATGAGAGATTGTGGTGCTGAATTGCTGATGCTGGCCTTAGAAAAAAGTTCCTGCTAGTTGCAGCAGTTGGTATTGCTTATCTGATGAATAAACTATGTAAAGGAAAGCACATTTATTTTGTGACAGTGATTAGTTGGTGATCGATCGGTATGATGATCTGCAAAATATTGTTTTTATAGCTAGTGCTCCTAGATTTTATCAGATTGAGATCCTTTAAGATATCATGTTTGCTAGAAAGTTTGGGCATTGCTCTGGTTCTCTTTGCGAAGAGAGGAAACGGAGGAGTTCCAACTTCCAGGTGAAATTGCAGGGGAGAACAGAGTTCATTTCCGACGAATTCCCTTTGAGATAAATTAATCTGGGCTCTGAACTTTTCTACAAAACCGTTTGAAGCACTCCTAACAAAGATAGTAGAAATATATGGGAAAACTTAGATGGAACAATAGCCCCTCTGCGAAAACTAGCAATGCTGTTTGTTAAAAAAAAAGTTAAGTCCAAGAAGTAGCAA
This sequence comes from Miscanthus floridulus, assembly GCF_019320115.1. Taxonomy (NCBI): domain Eukaryota; kingdom Viridiplantae; phylum Streptophyta; class Magnoliopsida; order Poales; family Poaceae; genus Miscanthus; species Miscanthus floridulus. The sequence goes on from NC_089588.1 coordinate 135,228,680, forward strand.
TATTAGTAGTCTGCTGTTGTTTGGCTAATAGCTTTCAAGTCCTAGAAATTTTAAGTTGGTCATTGCTACAAACTCTTGTTGCTAGAAGTCTAAAACATAAGCATATATCTATCTATTCCATATGGAAGTTGTCTTGGCTTTTCTATATATATAAATTTTGCTATGCATCTAGATGTGTGCTATATCTAGATACAGAGTAAAATCTATATGTATGTAGAAAAGCCAAAAAGATTTATAATTCAGAATAGAGGAATATCTAGATACAGAGTAAAATCTATATGTATCTAGAAAAGCCAAAAAGATTTATAATTCAGAATAGAGGAATAGTTTTGAAGATATTTCTTCAACAATGCTGTTTATTATCGTGGAACTAATATATTTATTTAGACTAGTTTATTTTAATCTACAACCTTAAACTTCCACATGGATCTTGCAGTTTGAGTTATAAAGATAACTTTGATTGTTCAAGAGTCGTCCAAAGCAGCGATATATGGAGTAGTTTTCTTGGTGTCATGCTTCATTCCATCAGAAACATAAACCCATCTATGTTTTTTAAACTCCATTCTTTTAACTTGACTAGCAATATTCATATAAAAGGGCGTACCAAGTGCAGAGAGCTTCCGCTCTGTGCGGGAAGGGTGTCAGTGGCAAGCCTTAGCCTGTGCAATGCGAGGAGACCACGACTCGAACCCGAGATCTTCCGGTCACAGACGGTAAGACTCTACCGCTTGCACCAGGCCCGCCCTTCAATATTCATATAAAAGATATTTAAAAATATATTACGGTAGTATTTTTTTGTAATCAATTAATAACGTGAATAAGCATATATTTACGAATGCTGATAGTCGATCCAAGCTTAAAGATATTATAACTTTTTAAAAAATTAGTAAGTAGTGTTTCCGATGAGTAGTATTTTAAAAAAAAAACTTTCCCCTACTCAGATAAGGGGGCATTTACATATTTACCACTATTACGGATGATATCTTACACTGTGTCACTGACACATGAGTCACTGACATGGTATTTCTTATACCACTCCCATCGCCACGATGGTAAATATGTAAAAATTCCCAGATAAGGTGGCCATGGTGGCCCTGTTCCATTCCACCGTAGCGGCACAGCAGCCTTGTGACACTGTAGGTGGGCCTAGTCATGGTTGCCAGTCAACCCCTCCTATCGCGCTCTATCCTGAGCGGTCAATCAGTCACCTCATCGTCATGGTCACCGCCGGCCGCCCCCAATCACTAGTTGACGCGCGTGCGCTCTGCCATATAGCAGCGCACGGACGCGTGGCGCATGGAGAATCCACCATATAATAGTATACAGACATGTGGCGTATCGGGGGAGCGGGGACCGAGCGTGGATGGAGATGCAGGGAAGAGAGCGGACCACGTGTTGTGTATCAGATATGCTTTTTTGGCATTTGCAAAACGGTATACAAACTTTAAAATGTGATAACTTTTTTTGTCAAGCATCTATTTTTAATTCTGTTTTCACCATTACGTTCATTATGACGAGATCTATAAAAATAGATCCATGTTGGATATGTTTCGAAACAATTTTCGTGATGATAAAGTTTAGTGCCTAGGAGTATAAAGTTTCAAATGTTATAGTACAAAGTTCCAAAACATGGAGTGCAAAGTTTCGAATTACGAAGTTCCATTTTTAGGTGTACAAAGTTCATAGCATATCAATACAAAGTTTGAAATGAGCTAAAATAAAGTTCCTGAATTTAGGTGTAGAGTTTTAAAATCTCAAAGTTATAAACCTAGTACAAAGTTTATAATGTTTTAAATATGCTAGTATAAAGTTGAAAGCTCTAGTTTGGTTTTGGTGAATTGACGAAACCCTAAGTGCTAACCTAGTTTATCAAAGTGGTCATGAGATAGGTAGCACTATTCTAAGTGATGGAGCAATGGTGAAGATCATGATGATGGTATGGTGACTATGATGATCAAGTGCTTGGACTTGAAAAAAAAGAAAGAGAAAAATAAAAAGCTCAAGCCAAATGTGAAACTTGATAGGAGCTTTCTTGGTTTGGTGATCGAGACACTTAGCGAGTGTGATCACATTTAGAATCGATGGTTGTACTATTAAGAGGGTGAAACTCGTATCGAAATGCGGTTATCAAAGTGCCACTAGATGTTCTAACTCATTGCATATACATTTAGATTCTAGTGAGTGCTAACACCCTTGAAAATGTTTGTGAAAATATGCTGACACACGTGCACAAGATGATACACTTGGTGGTTGGCACATTTGAGCAAGGGTGGTGAAGTTGGTGAAGAGCTAACCGGACGCAGGACCAGACGCTGGATCTGCGCGTCCGGTCAGTGTTGGCTCGGTGGCGCTGCTTTCGGCCAGTGAACGGACTTTGGCGCGTAATGGCGATCGAACGCGCAGGGGTAGGGTCCGGTTATTGCTGACGTATGGTGACGTGTTGTTGGTGCGTGGCTCGAGTGAAGACCTGACTCTGGGCGAGTCCGGTCGGTGGAGATCGGATGCGTCAGGTCACGAAAAAGCCGCTCGAGGAGCTCTCTAGAAGTGACCGGATGGCACGTTGGTGGCGCGTCCGGTCAGTCCATGGAGCGTCAGGTCGCAGGCTTCGCTGCTCGGTCGAGTGTGCGATCGGATGTGACATTGACGCGTCAGGTCGTCGTGAGCGTGCGTCAGGTCATCACTTAAGTAAGGCATAGGCACAATTGACTATTGGAATCTGACGGCGCATATTTGAAGCGAAGTCACGTGGCAGCGAATCAGCGACCGGACGCCGGACGCTGAAGGTGGTGCGTCCGGTCGCCCTGAGAAGTGTGCAGTGAGGAGCCCAATGGCTCTATTTCGAGGGGGCTCTATTTAAGCCCCATGGCCAGCTCAAGCTCACTCTCTTGGCTATTTGCATTGACATAGCAACCTTGTGAGCTTAGCCAAAGCCCTCGCACTCATCTCCATCATTGATTCATCATCTTTGTGAGATTGGGAGTGAATCCAAGTGCATTGCTTGAGTGATTGCATCTAGAGGCACTTGGTGTATGTGTTTCACTGCGGGATTCGCTTGTTACTCTTGGTGGTTGCCACCACCTAGATGGCTTGGTGCAGCGAGGATTGTCGAGTGAAGGAAGGTGCTTGTCTCCGGCTTCGATCATGGTGATTGTGAGGGGTTCTTGATCATTCCCCGATGGAGAGCCAAAAGGTACTCTATTGGATTACTCGTGGCTTATGTGATCCTCATCTTGTGTTGGTTGTGCGGCACCCTATTGAGGGTTTGGCGTGTAATGCCAATTAGCGCATGAATATCTAAGTGAGTGAATCGCTACAACGAGGACTATCTTACCAGCAAGCAAGTGAACCTCGGTAAAAAATCTTGTGGCATCTTGTTTCGATGATTTCTTGATTGATTGGCTCCATCATATTGCTTCGCTCTTTAGTGTAGTTAGTTTTAAGAGCAAGCTTATGTCGGGTCTAGTGGTTAGTGTGACTCTTTAGTTAGTATTTTAGAGCACACTAACTTAGTGTAGTGACATAGCCATTGTGTGCTTAGAGATCATAGACACTAGAATTGTGGTAGGTGGCTTGCATTTTTGTAGGCTAGCGCAACACTCGCTTCATCGTTTAATTGTCTAACATCTTTGCTAAGTGTTGCTGTAGAAATTTTTAATAGGCTATTCACCCCCTCTAGCCATTAGGACCTTTCAAGTGGTGTCGGAGCTATGGTCACCGTGATTTAAGGCTTAACAACATTCGGTGTCAAAATGGCTCAAATCAACAACACTAAGAAGCCACCCCAATTTAATGGCACAAATTATCCATATTGGAAGTCAAAGATGACCACTCATATCAAGTCAATCAATAGAAGAGTGTGGAAGGTGGTGGAGACCAAAATTGAGATAGCTAATCCAGAGAATCCCACTATGGCCGAAGAAGTGCTTCTCCAAAATAATGACATTGCTCTTAGTGTTATTCATGATGCTATTGATGGAAGAACATTTGAGCAAATCAAGAGCATTGAGATGGCTCATGAAGCTTGGAAGAAGTTGGAAGAATCATTTGAGGTCACCAAGGCAATAAAGGATGCAAATGCATACATTCTCAAGGAGAAATTTACTAGCTTCAAGATGAAGAAAGATGAGAGTGTGTCGGGCATGTTCCATCGGATAGAAGTGCTTGTTAATGATCTCAAAGCACTTGGTGAAAAGGTGGAGGACAAGGACTTCTCCTATAAGTTCTTGAGATGCTTACCCACAAGATTTGGTATGTTGGTCACCTTGCTAGTGAGAACCGGTTTAGACACAATGACACCAAACCAAATCTTGGGAGATATCATGACCGATGATGCTTATAGAGATGATGATGAAAAGGAAGAAAAGAAGGATGAGAAGAAGGATAAGAAGAAGAAGAGTGTGGCATTCAAAGCCGATTCATCATCCAAGGGCAAGGCCAAGCAAGATACATCAAGTGAAGATGATGGTTCATGGGATAATGATGATGATAAGAAGATGGCTCTCTTTGTCAAGAGATTTGATAAGTTCATAGTGAAGAAGTAATCACCGTGCTAGAAGAAAGAAGTCTTCATCCAAGAATAAGGAAGAATCAAGAAGGTGCTTCAAGTGTGGAAGCAAGGATCATCTTGTTGCTCAATACCCACACAATAGCGATAATGATGATGATGACAAGAAGAGCAAAAAGAAGGACAAGAAGGAAAAGAAAGAAAAGAAGGACAAGATGACCTTAAAGAAGAAGAAGGGTGGTTCATATGTGGTCACTTCGGATAGTGATGCTTCCTCAAGTGATGATGATGAAAGTGATGATGACAAGACCACTAAGAAGAAGGCTCTTGCAAACATTGCCATAAATGAGAAGCCTTCTCTCTTCGACACTTTATCATGCTTCATGGCTAAGGCCACTAAGGTACAAACTTGTGATGATGGATGTGATGGGGGACATAATAATGAGAGTGAATGTGAAAGTGGCAATGATGATGAATCCACTAAAAATGAACTAATTGACATGTTAGAAGATGCTAAAGAACATTTTAACATTAAGAGAAGGGAATGTAAAGACTTGCGAAAGGAACTAAAAGCCCTTAAGCAAGCTTTTGATGAGCTCAATGCATCTCATAAGAGGCTAGAGGAAGCCCATGAGAAGCTTGGCAAGGCTCACAAGAGGCTTGAAAAAGCTCATTCCTCTCTACTTAATGAGCAAAATGAGAAGGAGCATGTTGTAACATATGACAAAGGCTTAACTTGTGATATAATTGATGAATAATTCTATAAGCCTATCATTGTTGCTCCCACTAACCCTTCTTATAGCACATCCACTTCTAACTCATCTAGTAGTGATGGTTTCACTTGTGATGTCTCACTAATGGTTGAGAATGAGACACTCAAGAAGGAGGTAAAAGAGCTCAATCACACCTTGGCTAAGGTCTATGGTGGTGAGGACCACTTGCTTATGTGCTTGGGCAGCCAAAGAGCTTCTCTCTATAAAGAGGGATTGAGCTATACCCCCAAGAAAGGCAAGACGTCCTTTGCTCCTCACAAATCTAGTTTTATGAAGAACAATGGTCGGTTTTACACTAGTTGCAAGTAAGTTGGTCATGTAGAGCAAAAGTGCATGAAAAAGAAGTCTCAAGCCAATGTATCATCAATTAAGCTTGATTCTTTCTATGTGCTTACTAAGGATACTAATGGTGTGAAGGCTAAGTTCATTGGTGCACCATGGATGGGCTCAAAGAAGAAAGCCATTTGGGTGCCAAAGAGCTTAGTAACTAACATTCAAGGACTTAAGCAAGTTTAGGTACCTAAAAAGAATTGATCTTCTTTTGTAGGTCAATTACAAAGTTGGAGGAAGGCATTGGGTTCTTAATAGTGGGTGCACTCAACACATGGCCGGTGATGCAAGAATATTCAACTCAATCAATACCAATGGCAATGATGGTTATGATAGTATCATATTTGGTGACAATGACAAAGGCAAGGTCAAAGGGCTTGGTAAGATTGCAATATCTAATGGCACGAGCATATCCAATGTGTTGCTAGTTGAGAGCTTGAACTTCAATTTGCTATCCGTGGGGTCAATTTTGTGATCTTGGATTTAAATGCATATTTGGGGTATATGATGTAGAGATCATAAGTATAGATGGCTCTAGCTTAATCTTTAAAGGCTTTAGATATGAGAATCTATACTTGGCTGATTTTAATGCTAGTGAAGCTCAATTGTCAACATGCTTGTTCATTAAGTCTAGTATGGGTTAGTTATGGCATAGAAGGCTTGGTCATGTTGGAATAAAACAATTGAATAGATTGGTTAAGCATGACTTGGTTAGAGGCTTGAAAGATGTTGTGTTTGAGAAGGATAAGCTTTGTAGCTCTTGTCAAGCCAGCAAACAAGTTGGAAACACCCATCCTAAGAAAAGCATGATGAGCACTAGTAAAACATTTGAGTTGTTGCATATGGATTTGTTTAGACCAACACAATACACTAGCATCGGTGGAAACAAATATGACTTTGTGATAGTGGATGACTATACTAGATATACTTGGGTATTTTTTCTAGTGGACAAGAGTGATGTGTTTGCAACATTCAAATCATTTATCAAGGGCATTCACAATGAGTTTGAAACAACCATCAAGAGAGTTAGAAGTGACAATGGTAGTGAGTTTAAAAACACTAGAATTGATGAGTTATATGATAAATTTGGAATTAGACATCAATTCTTGACCAAGTACACTCCACAATCAAATGGCCTTGTTGAGAGGAAGAATAGAACACTCATTGATATGGAAAGGCCTATGCTTAGTGAGTAAAATGTGAGTCAATCCTTTTGGGCCAAAGCTATCAACATGGCTTGCTATTGTAGCAACCGCTTATATTGTTACCCATTGAAAGAGAAGACACCTTATGAGCTCTTGAATGATAGAAAACCCAACATTGTATATTTTCGGGCCTTTGGTTGTAAATGCTATATCTTAAAGAAAGACACTAGATTGGGAAAGTTTGAGAAGAAGTGTGATAAAGGATTCTTACTTGGATACTCAATCATTAGCAAAGCGTATAGAGTTTGAAATTTAACAAGTGGTACTCTTGAGGAAGTACATGATGTTGAATTTGATGAAACCAAGGGTTCCTAAGATGAGAATGAGAACTTGGATGATGTTAGAGACATTCAACTTTCAAATGCCATGAAGAATATGGATGTTGGTGAATTGAGGCCTAGGCAAGTGAATAGTGATGAAGATGATCAAGTGCAAGTGCTCTCTAACTCAAATGTGCAAATTGATACTAATCAAGCAAGTACAAGTGGCTCTTATGACAATGAACAAGATCAAGTGGCTAGTACATCATCTCAACTCAATGATCAAGCAAGTGCAAGCAATCAAGTTCCAATACTCCAACCAACCAATATTATAAGAGATCATCCATTGGACACTATAATTGAAGATATTTCTAGAGGTGTACAAACAAGATCAAGATTAACATTATTTTATGAACACTTCTCATTTGTGTCATCCATTGAAGCAAACAAGATAGAAGAAGTATTGAAGGATGTTGATTGGGTGAATGCAATGCATGAAGAATTGAACAACTTCACAAGAAATCAAGTATGGGAGTTAGTGGAAAGACCAAAGGGACACAATGCGATTGGAACCAAATGGATCTATAGAAACAAGCAAAATCAAGATGGGATAGTAGTAAGAAATAAAGCAAGATTGGTAGCACAAGGTTACACTTAAGTAGAATGTCTTGACTTTGGAGAAATATATGCCCCAGTTGCTAGGTTGGAAGCAATTAGAATCTTGCTAGCCTATGTTTGTGCCCACAACATCAAGCTCTATCAAATGGATGTCAAGAGTGCATTTTTCAATGGCTACATCAATGAAGAAGTTTATGTTGAGCAACCTCCTGGTTTTGAAGATGACAAGAAGCCCGACCATGTGTACAAGTTGAAGAAGGCTTTGTATGGCTTGAAGCAAGCACCTAGAACATGGTATGAGAGGTTGAGGGATTTTCTACTCTCAAATGGATTTATGATGGGCAAGGTTAACACCACTCTTTTCACCAAAAAGATTGGCAAGGACTTGTTTGTGTTGCAAATCTATGTTGATGACATTATCTTTGGATCAACCAATCAAGATTTTTGTGAAGAGTTTGAGAAGATGATGGCTAATGAATTTGAGATGTTCATGATTGGAGAGTTGAGTTACTTCCTAGGACTTCAAGTCAAGCAATTGAAGAATGGTACATTTGTGAGTTAAGGCAAGTACATCAAAGACATGCTTAAGAAGTTTGGCATGAATGAGAGCAAAGCCATAAGTACACCAATGGGAACAAATAGCAATTTAGATAGTGATGCAAATGGCAACATGGTGGATCAAAAGTTGTATCGGTCTATGATTAGAAGCCTACTCTATACGACCGCATCAAGGCCGGATGTCATGTTTAGTGTGTGCATGTGTGCAAGATTTCAAGCCTCACCAAAAGAAAGTCATTTGAAGGCTACAAAGAGAATATTGGGGTACTTGAAGCATACACAAAATGTTGGTTTGTGGTATCCCAAAGGAGCAAAGTTTGAGCTAGTTGGTTACTCTGACTCAGATTATGCAGGATGCAAGGTTAAAAGAAAGAGCACCTCAGGCACATATCAATTATTGGGAAGATCACTTGTTTCATGGTCGTCAAAGAAGCAAAATAGTATTGCATTATCAACCGCCAAAGCCGAATACATATCCGCCGGTAGTTGTTGTGTATAAATTCTTTGGATGAAGGCCACCTTGAATGACTTTAGAATCAAGTTAAAAAATGCCATTGCTTTATGATAATGAGAGTGCAATCAAGCTCACCAACAATCCGGTTCAACATGCAAGAACAAAGGACATTGATGTCCACCATCATTTCATTAGAGATCGCCAATAAAAAGGGGATATTTACATTGAGAGTGTGGGCACCAAAGATCAACTTGTCGATATATTCACCAAGCCATTGGATGAGAAAAGATTTTGCAAGCTAAGGAATGAGTTGAACATATTAAATTTCTCAAATATGTGTTGATGCACCCCCCACTTATATAACATGCCTCTCCTTCGAGCAACCAATATAAAAGTTGATTGGCATGGCATACATCCTTAATAAGGACATGTTTAGTGCATCTAGTCATTCCTCATGTCTTTTAGGCTCATTAATAAAAATCAAATGAATTTGATGCTTGTATGGTACCACTATTGCTTCTATACTTGACTTGATCTAGTGGTAGCATATGACATGTTTGTGGGCTTGTGAACCTAGTGTTTGATCTAGAAAATGAGCTACAAGTGTTTAACTCAACATAGTACAAGATAACCCTTATTTGGAGGTGTGAAGAAGCTTGTCCTTGGATCAAACCGAGTTAAATATCTTTGGCAAGTGTTCTAGATTGGACCAATTTTAGAAAAATGATCCTCACCCCATTGATTGACATTGATAATCTTAACCTATCTAAAATTGAATCTTTGTGGTTATTGATGACAAATGAGGAAAAATTACACAAAGATAAGGTTAAATGACAAAGGGGGAGAACTTTGACATAGGGGGGAGTGATATGAGAAAGTAAGGGGATCAATTAACATAGGGGAGAGATATGAGAAAGTAAGGGGATTAATTAAAATTTTGAGCACACAAGTAGGAGGAGCAAGCTCATAAACTTGATTGGTGTATTTGGATGTGCATTTCATATGTTTGCTTGCATGGCACAAGTTTTAAATTTAAAATTCCATACTTGTGTGGTGTATGCTAGTTGTAGGTTTGAATGATGAAATAAAAAACTAGCATGCATAGGTTGAGTAACTAGACTTTGTGTTTATATTATGAAAACTAGACCTTTGCTTCTAATATTGATCTCACAGGGTATTCTAAGCTTTTGTGTGCATGGTCTAGTTACTAATGATTCTAAGGATGGTATATTGGAGCACTTTGATTGGTATCACGCTTCAAAGGTCCATCTCTTATACCTTAGCATTATTTGGTAGACATTACTCTCCCACAACTCAATTCTATGCATATGTGCAAGCTTTCAATCCAAACTCTAATGCTACCATTTGGGATTCAAAACTTATCCATATCCTTTTACACATGGTAAATATGCTTGGGCAAACAACATAATTTCAATTGAATTTCAGTTCATATCTTTGTGAAAGGGTTGTCACCAATTACCAAAAAGGGGGAGATTGAAAGCTCTAGTTTGTTTTGGTGAATTGATGAAACCCTAAGTGCTAACCTAGTTTATCAAAGTGATTATGAGATAGGTAGCACTATTCTAAGTGATGTAGTAATGGTGAAGATCATGATGATTGTGGTGACCATGATGATCAAGTGCTTGGACTTGGAAAAGAAGAAAGAGAAAAACAAAAAGCTCAAGGCAAAGGTGAAACTTGATAGGAGCTGTTTTGGTTTGGTGATCGAGATACTTAGCCAGTGTGATCACATTTAGATTAATAGCCATACTATTAAGAGGGGTGAAACTCGTATCGAAATGCAGTTATCAAAGTGCCACTAGATATTCTAACTCATTGCATATGCATTTA